>NW_017212736.1:0-16290 GCF_001704415.2 Capra hircus
GGCGAGACTCCAGAAGTACCCCAGAATCCATGTCAGCACTGGAGATGGAATCCTCAGGTTCCGCACCGACTCCACACAAGGTTCTAGGCCCCGGATATCGACGCGGAGACGAATCCCGAGCAGGCCCATGCAACTCGCATGGGACTGGCCTTTCCTGAGGCCACCAGACGGGTCCCTGAGAGGTCCCCGTCGTACAGTCGAGAGCACCTGCCGCAACTCGCAGAAAATCCAGGAGGTTCTCCCTCCAGGCGAGATGAGGCCCATTTCCGCTGAGCGTCTCGAGGCTAATCACACCTAAACTCTTGGATATTCAAAAGGGTCCTTCACACCTTGCTGCAACTCTAAGAAGTTCCCCGACATCCCGTCTCCACTCGAGAGGCAAGCACGAGAGTCCGCCCACATCCAGAGGACCCCGTTTCCGCCTCTTTCAGCTGAGAGAGCGATCCTATCCGCTGCGTGGTCGGGAAAGATAATTCCCGCGTTCCCGTGCCATCTCAAGGAGGAGGGCGCTCTCCACAGGAAAAGGCGAGAGCGAACTCCAGGCGTCGTGCCACACATTCCAGAGTCCCCCAGAGTCTCAGTCCATTTCCAGGGAACCTGTTTTCCCTGCAACTGCCTCGACTTTCAAGCCCTGAGATTCGACTCACACCACAGGTGGCACGTGGACAGCGCTATGGGAAAGCCTCGTGGAAAGCCTCTGGGAAAGCCTCGCATGGGAAAGCCACAGCCATCATTCCTTGATCACTGCGATGGGAAGACGACACTGCTGCTTACAGCTCGGAAAGGAAAGCGCAACGTGCATGCCCCCACTCGAGACGTGGACTGACTCCCCTGGGGAGACTCCAGAAGTACCCCAAGATCCATGTCAGCACTGGAGAGGAATCCTCAGGTTCGGCACCGACTCCACACAAGGTCTTAGGCCCCGGCATCGACGGGAGAGGAATCCGAGAGTCCCCCGAGCAACCTCGCATGGGGACTGGTCCTTTCCTGAGGCCACCAGAGCGGGTCCCTGAGGTCCCCGTCATAAGTCGAGAGCACCTGCCGCAACTCGAGAAAATCCAGGAGGTTCTCCCGTCCAGGCGAGATGAGGCCCATTTCCGCTGAGGCGTCTCGAGGCTAATCACACCTTAACACTCTGGAACTTCCAAAGGGTCCTTCACACGCCTTGCTGCAACTCAAGAAGTTCCCCGACATACCCGTCTCCACTCGAGAGGAAGCACGAGAGTCCCTGCCCACATCCAGAGGAGCCCCGTTTCCGCCTCCTAGCTCGAGAGGAGGGATCCTTTCCCTGCGTGGTCGGGAAAGAATTCCCGGCATTCCCATCGCATCTCAAGAGGAGGCGCTCTCCACAGGAAAGGCGAGAGGAACTCCAGGGTCGTGCCACCATTCCCAGAGTCCCCCAGATGTCTCAGTCCATTCCAGGGAAACCTGTTTTCCCTGCACTGCCTCGACTTTCAAGCCAAGGATCGACTCACACCACAGTGGCACGTGGGACAGCCCTGTGGGAAAGCCTCGTGGGAAAGCCTCGTGGGAAAGCCGTGGAAAGCCTCGAGGAAAGCCACAGATTCCTTGATCCACGCGAATGGGAAGCGCTGACACTGCTGCTACAGCTCGGGAGGAAAGCGCACGTGCATGCCCCCACTCGAGACGAGGACTGACTCCCCTGGGGAGACTCCAGAAGTACCCCAAGATCCATGTCAGCACTGGAGAGGAATCCTCAGGTTCCGGCACCGACTCCACACAAGGTCTTAGGCCCCGGCATCGACGGGAGAGGAATCCCGAGAGGCCCCGATGCAACTCAGCATGGGGACTGGCCTTTCCTGAGGCAGCCAGAGCGGGTCCCAGAGGTCCCCGTCGTAAGTCGAGAGCACCTGCCGCAACTCGAGAAAATCCAGGAGGTTCTCCCCTCCAGGCGAGATGAGGCCCATTTCCGCTGAGGCGTCTCGAGGCTAATCACACCTAAACCTCTGGAACTTCCAAAGGGTCCTTCACACCCTTGCTGCAACTCAAGAAGTTCCCCGACATACCCGTCTCCACTCGAGAGCAAGCACGAGAGTCCCGCCCACATCCAGAGGAGCCCCGTTTCCGCCTCCTAGCTCGAGAGGAGGGATCCTTTCCCTGCGTGGTCGGGAAAGAATTCCCGGCGTTCCCGTCGCATCTCAAGAGGAGGCGCTCTCCACAGGAAAGGCGAGAGGAACTCCAGGTCGTGCCACCATTCCCAGAGTCCCCCAGATGTCTCAGTCCATTCCAGGGAAACCTGTTTTCCCTGCACTGCCTCGACTTTCAAGCCGAGGATCGACTCACACCACGGTGGCACGTGGACAGCCCTGTGGAAAGCCTCGTGGGAAAAGCCTCGTGGGAAAGCCTCGTGAGAAGCCTTCGAGGAATCCACGATCGACTTGATCACGCGAAGCGTGACACTGCTGCTACAGCTCGGGAGGAAAGCGCACGTGCATGCCCCCACTCGAGACGAGGACTGACTCCCCTGGGAGACTCCAGAAGTACCCCAAGATCCATGTCCAGCACCTGGAGAGGAATCCTCAGGTTCCGCACCGACTCCACACAAGATCTTAGGCCCGGCATCGACGGGAGAGGAATCCCGAGAGCCCCCGAGCAACTCGCATGGGGACTGGCCTTTCCTGAGGCCACCAGAGCGGGTCCCTGAGTCCCCGTCGTAAGTCGAGAGCACCTGCCGCAACTCGAGAAAATCCAGGAGGTTCTCCCCTCCAGGCGAGATGAGGCCCATTTCCGCTGAGGCGTCTCGAGGCTAATCACACCTAACCTCTGGAACTTCCAAAGGGTCCTTCACACCCTTGCTGCAACTCAAGAAGTTCCCCGACATACCCGTCTCCACTCGAGAGGAAGCACGAGAGTCCCGCCCACATCCAGAGGAGCCCCGTTTCCGCCTCCTAGCTCGAGAGGAGGGATCCTTTCCCTGCGTGTTCGGGAAAGAATTCTCCGGCGTTCCCGTCGCATCTCAAGAGGAGGCGCTCTCCACAGGAAAGGCGAGAGGAACTCCAGGGTCGTGCCACCATTCCCAGAGTCCCCCAGATGTCTCAGTCCATTCCAGGGAAACCTGTTTTCCCTGCACTGCCTCGACTTTCAAGCCAAGGATCGACTCACACCACGGTGGCACGTGGACAGCCCTGTGGGAAAGCCTCGTGGGAAAGCCTCGTGGGAAAGCCTCGAGGAAAGCCACAGATCCCTTGATCCACTGCGAAGGAAGCGTGACACTGCTGCTACAGCTCGGGAGGAAAGCGCACGTGCATGCCCCCACTCGAGACGAGGACTGACTCCCTGGGGAGACTCCAGAAAGTACCCCAAGATCCATGTCAGCACTGGAGAGGAATCCTCAGGTTCCGGCACCGACTCCACACAAGGTCTTAGGCCCCGGCATCGACGGGAGAGGAATCCCGAGAGGCCCCGAGCAACTCAGCATGGGGACTGGCCTTTCCTGAGGCCACCAGAGCGGGTCCCTAGAGGTCCCCGTCGTAAGTCGAGAGCACCTGCCGCAACTCGAGAAAATCCAGGAGGTTCTCCCCTCCAGGCGAGATGAGGCCCATTTCCGCTGAGGCGTCTCGAGGCTAATCACACCTAAACCTCTGGAACTTCCAAAGGGTCCTTCACACCCTTGCTGCAACTCAAGAAGTTCCCCGACATACCCGTCTCCACTCGAGAGGAAGCACGAGAGTCCCGCCCACATCCAGAGGAGCCCCGTTTCCGCCTCCTAGCCTGAGAGGAGGGATCCTTTCCCTGCGTGGTCGGGAAAGAATTCCCGGCGTTCCCGTCGCATCTCAAGAGGAGGCGCTCTCCACAGGAAAGGCGAGAGGAACTCCAGGGTCGTGCCACCATTCCCAGAGTCCCCCAGATGTCTCAGTCCATTCCAGGGAAACCTGTTTTCCCTGCACTGCCTCGACTTTCAAGCCGAGGATCGACTCACACCACGGTGGCACGTGGGACAGCCCTGTGGGAAAGCCTCGTGGGAAAGCCTCGTAGTGGAAAGCCTCGAGGGAAAGCCACAGATCCCTTGATCCACGCGAAGGGAAGACTGACACTGCTGCTACAGCTCGGAAGGAAAGCGCACGTGCATGCCCCCACTCGAGACGAGGACTGACTCCCCTGGGGAGACTCCAGAAGTACCCCAAGATCCATGTCAGCACTGGAGAGGAATCCTCAGGTTCCGGCACTGACTCCACACAATGTCTTAGGCCCCGGCATCGACGGGAGAGGAATCCCGAGAGGCCCCCGAGCAACTCGCATGGGGACTGGCCTTTCCTGAGGCCACCAGAGCGGGTCCCTGAGGTCCCCGTCGTAAGTCGAGAGCACCTGCCGCAACTCGAGAAAATCCAGGAGGTTCTCCCCTCCAGGCGAGATGAGGCCCATTTCCGCTGAGGCGTCTCGAGGCTAATCACACCTAAACTCTGGAACTTCCAAAGGGTCCTTCACACCCTTGCTGCATCTCAAGAAGTTCCTCGACATACCCGTCTCCACTCGAGAGGAAGCACGAGAGTCCCGCCCACATCCAGAGGAGCCCCGTTTCCGCCTCCTAGCTCGAGAGGAGGGATCCTTTCCCTGCGTGGTCGGGAAAGAATTCCCGGCGTTCCCGTCGCAAACTCAAGTAGAGGTGCTCTCCACAGGAAAGTGCGAGAGGAACTCCAGGGTCGTGCCACATTCCCAGAGTCCCCCAGATGTCTCAGTCCATTCCAGGGATAACCTGTTTTCCCTGCACTGCCTCGACTTTCAAGCCAAGGATCGACTCATACCACAGTGGCACGAGGCACAGCCCTGTGGGAAAGCCTCGTGGGAAAGCCTCGTGGGAAAGCCTCGTGAGAAAGCCTCGAGGAAAGCCCCTGATCACTTGATCCACGCGAATGGGAAGCGCGACACTGCTGCTACAGCTCGGGAGGAAAGCGCTCGTGCATGCCCCCACTGGAGACGAGGACTGACTCCCCTGGGGAGACACCAGAAGTACCCCAAGATCCATGTCAGCACTGGCAGAGGAATCCTCAGGTTCCGGCACCCGACTCCACACAAGATCTTAGGCCCCGGCATCGACGGGAGAGGAATCCCGAGAGGCTCCCGAGCAACCAGCATGGGGATTGGCCTTTCCTGAGGTCAGCCAGAGCGGGTCCCAGATGTCCCCGTCGTAAGTCGAGAGCACCTGCCGCAACTCGAGAAAATCCAGGAGGTTCACCCCTCCAGGCGAGATGAGGCCCATTTCCGCTGAGGCGTCTCGAGGCTAATCACACCTAACCTCTGGAACTTCCAAAGGGTCCTTCACACCCTTGCTGCAACTCAAGAAGTTCCCCGACATACCCGTCTCCACTCGAGAGCAAGCACGAGAGTCCCGCCCACATCCAGAGGAGCCCCGTTTCCGGCTCCTATCTCGAGAGGAGGGATCCTTTCCCTGCGTAGTTGGGAAAGAATTCTCGGCGTTCCCGTCGCATCTCAAGAGGAGGCGCTCTCCACAGGAAAGGCGAGAGGAACTCCAAGGTCGTGCCTCCATTCCCAGAGTTCCCCAGATGTCTCAGTCCATTCCAGGGAAACCTGTTTTCCCTGCACTGCCTCGACTTTCAAGCCGAGGATCGACTCACACCACGGTGGCGTGGGAAGCGTGGGACAGCCCTGTGGGCAAAGCCTCGAGGGAAAAGACCACAGATCCCTTGATCCACTCGACGGGAAGCGTGACACTGCTGCTAGAGCTCGGGAGGAAAGCGCACGTGCATGCCCCCACTCGAGACGTGGACTGACTCCCCTGGGGAGACTCCAGAAGTACCCCAAGATCCATGCCAGCCCTGGAGAGGAATCCTCAGGTTCCGCAACCGACTCCACACAAGGACTTAGGCCCCAGCATCGACGGGACAGGAATCTCGAGAGGCCCCCGAGTAACTCGCATGGGGACTGGCCTTTCCTGAGGCCACCAGAGCGGTCCCTGAGGTCCCCGTCGTAAGTCTAGACCAGCGGCCACAACTCGAGAAAATCCCGGACGTTCTCCCGTCCAGGCGAGATGAGGCCCATTTCCGCTGAGGCGTCTCGAGGCTAATCACACCTAACTTCTGGAACTTCCAAAGGGTCCTTCACATCCTTGCTGCAACTCAAGAAGTTTCCCGACATACCCGTCTGCACTCGAGAGGAAGCACGAGAGCCCCGCCCACATCCAGAGGAGCCCCGTTTCCGCCTCATAGCTCGAGAGGAGGGATCCTTTACCTGCGTGGTCGGGAAATGAATTCTCGGACTTGCCATAGCAGCTCAAGAGGGGGCGCTCTCCACAGGAAAGGCGAGAGGAACTCCAGGGTCGTGCCACCATTCCCAGAGTCCCCCAGATGTCTCAGTCCACTCCAGGGAAACCTTTTTTCCCTACACTGCCTCCACTTTCAAGACGAGGATCGACTCACACCACGGTGGCACGTGGGACAGCCCTGTGGGAAAGCCTCGTGGGAAAGCCTCGTGGGAATGCCTCGAGGGAAAGCCACAGATCCCTTGATCCACGCGAAGGGAAGAGTGACACTGCTGCTACAGCTCGGGAGGAAAGCTCACATGCATGCCCCCACTCGAGACGAGGACTGACTCCCCTGGGGAGACTCCAGAAGTACCCCAGGATCCATATCAGCACTGGAGAGGAATCCTCAGGTTCCGGCACCGACTCCACACAAGGTCTTAGGCCCCGGCATCGACGGGAGAGGAATCCCGAGAGGACCCCAAGCAACTCGCATGGGGACTGGCCTTTCCTGAGGCCACCAGAGCGGGTCCCTGAGGTCCCCGTCTTAAGTCGAGAGCACCTGCCGCAACTCGAGAAAATCCAGGAGGTTCTCCCCTCCAGGCGAGATGAGGCCCATTTCCAATGAGGCTTCTCGAGGCTAATCACACCTAACCTCTGGAACTTCCAAAGGGTCCTTCACACGCTTGCTGCAACTCAAGAAGTTCCCCGACATACCAGTCTCCACTCGAGAGGAAGCACGAGGGTCCCGCCCACATCCAGAGGAGCCTGGTTTCCACCTCGTAGCTTGAGATTATTGATTCTTTTCCTGCTTCGTCTGGAAAGAATTCCCGGCTTTCCCGTCGCATCTCAAGAAGAGGCGCTCTCAACAGGAAAGGCGAGAGAAACCCCAGTGTCTTGCCACCAATTCCAAGGGACCCCCAGATGTCTCAGTCCATTCCAGAGGATCTTGTTTTCCCTGCAGTGCCTCTACTTTCACGCCGAGGATCCACTCACTCCACCATGGCATGTCCCACGTGGGACAGCCCTGTGGGAAAGCCTCGTCGGAAAGCCTCGAGGGAAAGCCACAGATCCCTTGATCCCCGCGACGGGAAGTGTGACACTGCTGCTACAGTTCGTGAGGAAAGCTCACGTGCATGCACCCACACGAGATGAGCACTGACTCCCCAGGAGAGACTCCACAAGTACCCCAAGATCCATGTCAGCACTGGAGAGGAATCCTCAGGTTTCAGCCCCGACTATACACAAGGTCTTAGGCCCCGACATCGAGGGGAGAGGAATCCCGAAGGCCCCCTTGCAACTCCCATGGGCACTGGCCTTTCCTGAGGCCACCAGAGCGGGTCCCTGAGGTCCCCGTCGTAACTCGAGAGACCCTGCCCAACTCTAGGAAATCCAGGAGGTTCTCCGCTCCAGGCAAGATGAGGCCCATTTCCTCTGAGGCGTCTGGAGGCTCATCACACCTAAACTCTGGAAATTCAAAAGGGTCCTTGCTGCAACTCAAGAAGTTCCCCGACATACCCGTCTCCCCTTGATAGGAAGCACGAGGGTCCCGCCCACATCCAGAGGAACCCCGTTTCCGCCTGGTAGCTCGAAATGAGGGATCCTATCCTGCTTAGTCAGGAAAGATTTTTCAGCTTTCCCATGGCCTCTCAAGAGCAAGGGCTCTCAATAGGAAAGGCGAGAGGAACTCCAGGGTCGTGCCACCATTCCAAGAGTCCCCCAGATATCTCAGTCCATTTCAGAGGAACCTGTTTTCCCCGCAATGCCTCGACTTTCACGCCGAGGATCCACTCACACCATGGTGGCACGTGGGACAGCCCTGTGGGAAAGCCTCGTGGGAAAGCCACAGATCCCTTGATCCCCGCGACGGGAAGCGTGACACATCTGCTACACTGTCCCTGAGGTCACGGTCGTATGTCGAGAGCACCTGCCGCAACTCGGGAAAATCCAGGAGGTTCTCTACTCCAGTCGAGATGAGGCCCATTTTCTCTGCGGCGTCTCGAGAGTAATCACACCTAAACTCTGCAACTTCCAAAGGGTGCTACACACCCTTGCTACAACTCAGGAGGTTCCCCGATATACCCGTCTCCACTCCAGAGGAAGCACGAGGGTCCGGCCTCCTCCAGAGGAGCTCCGTTTCCGCCTCCAAGCTCGAGATGAGGGATCCTTCCCTGCTTCCTCGGGAAAGAATTCCCGACGTTTCCGACGCATCTCAAGAGGAGGCGCGCTGCACAGGAAAGGCGAGAGGAACTCATGGGTCGTGCCACCATTCCAAGAGCCCCCAGATGTCTCCGTCCATTCCAGAGGATCCTGTTTTCCCTGCACTGTTTCGACTTTCATGCCGAGGATCGACTCACACCACGGTGGCACGTGGGAGAGCCCTGTGGGAAAGCCTCGTGGGACAGGCCTCGAGGGAAAGCCACAGATCCCTTGATCCACGCGACGGGAAGCGTGACACTGCTGCTACAGCTCGGGAGGAAAGCGCACGTGCATGCCCCTACTCGAGACGAGGACTGACTCCCCTGGGGAGTCTCCAGAAGTACCCCAAGATGCATGTCAGCCCTGGAGAGGAATCCTCAGCTTCCGGCCCCGACTCCACACAAGGTCTTAGGCCCCGGCATCGACGGGAGAGGAATCACGAGAGGCCCCCTAGCAACACGCATGATAACTGGCCTTTCCTGCGGCCGCCAGAGCGGGTCCCTGAATCCCCGTCGTAACTCGAGAGCACCTGCTGAAACTCGGGAATATCCAGGAGCCTCTCCATTCCAGGCGACATGAGGCCCATTTCCGCTGAGGCATCTCGAGACTAACCACACCTAACCTCTGGAACTTCCAATGGGTCCTTCACACCCTTGCTGCAACTCAAGAAGTTCCCCGACATACCCGTTCCTCTTCACGTTCTGCCATAATGGTGGTGTCATCTGCATATCTAAGTTGATTGATATTTCTACCGGCAATCTTGATTCCAGCTTATGTATCTTCCATCCCAGCATTTTTCATGATGTACTCTGCATAGAAGTTAGATAAACAGGGTGACAATATACAGCCTTGACATACTCCTTTTCCTTTTTGGAACCAGTCTGTTGTTCCATGTCCTGCTCTAACTGTTGCTTCCTGACCTTCATCCAGATTTCTCAAGAGGCAGGTTAGGTGGTCTGGTATTCCCATCTCTTTCAGAATTGTGGCTAAAACAACAGTATAAGGACCTTTCTGATGTCAGGCCAAGGAATTGTGTTTCCAGTCATTGAGCCACACCTGATCACTGAGCACAAATTCATGAATCTGTTCCTCAAGGGGGAATGACATTCTTTTTTATACAAACTTAGTTACCTGATTTATTACCTTACCTAATTGTTCCATCTGCTGTGAAATCCCACCCCCTTACTTGTGGCAAATCTGCTAACACCTGCCTCACTGTGGGAGGGGGTCTCCCATAGAAAATTTCATAAGGACAACAACTGTGGGAACGTGCGGTTACCCGTAATATGAGTAAGTCTGCCGGAAGCAAGCCCATCCATGTACAGTCAGTCTCTATGATCCATTTTGAAAGTGTCTCTTCAAGAGTTTGGTTGTTTCTTTCCACCATTCCAGAACACTGGGGCCTATATGCTGTATGTAATTTCCACTGATATTTAGAGCTTCACATACCTGTTAATTAACGCGGCTACAAAGACAGGGCCATTGTCGGATTCTATACTGGTTGGAAACCCAAGTCTGGGAATTATTTCTCAAATCAGCGAGCTACTTCATTTTCTTTTTCAGATCAGGTAGGGAAGGCCTCTGCCCAACCGGAGAAGGTACCTACTATTCTAGTAAGTCATGATAACAGGTGACTGCCTTTGCTTCCCCGAAGGACACTCGCTTTCCCTGCATCCTGAGAACTCCACGTCTCAGCCAGTTGGAAAAGCACTTCTTGGAGGTCATTATTCAGGGGCAACTTCCCCTGGAGCCCGGGGCCATAGGGAGCGGCTCCACACTCCCAGGGAAAGGCAGAGCCACAGCCACACATCTGTCCCATCCCCTTTGCTCTGTAGGAGAGCTCTAGTGAGCCTAGGTCTGTCAGGAAAATTCTTGGCTCCTATGGGGACACATTCAATGTGTGAAACTGCATCCAGGACCTAGGGGACACAGGGCCCCTGTTTCTCTCAGGGGCGGAGGGGTGGGGGGCCTGAAGCAGTGCGGCCCAGCAACAGCTTCCACATCCATCCAATTGCTCTTTTCTTACCTCTGATAGAACTAGCTTTGTTCCAGCCTTTGGCAATTTGGAGGCAAGCGGGCCCCACTTCCTCCCCAAGGAGGCATGGGACCTACTTTGAGTGGAAAGGCCCCTCACGGAGCTGAACCCAGGAAGGCACCCAGTCATGTCTGACACATTCCTGCATCCTGCTTCTTCATGAGCAATACCGCTATAAGCTAGGAATGTCTTTCCAAGGCTCAGAAAGGACAGGGGAGATGCATGGTGCTGCCTCTGGAATTTCGGTCCTCTGAGCAGACCTGGAGGTCTCCCCTTGAAGGAGATAACCAGTTTCTTCCAAATACAGGCTTGCAAACACACACTGGGTGGCTGCCTCTTCTTCCCTGAAGCACGATCACTTTCCCCGCATCCTGTGAACTCTGCATCCCAGCCTGCTGGAAAAGCGCTTCTTGGAGGTCATTTTTCTGGGACAATTTTCCCTGGAGCCCGGGGCCGTAGGGAGGGCCCCATGCTCGCTGGGAAAGGCAGAGTCACATCCACAGTCTGTTCTACCCCTTTTGCCCTGTAGGAGAGCTCTAGTGAGCCTAGGTCTCTCAGGAAAATTCTTGGCTCCTATGGGGACACACCCTGTGTGTTAACCTGCATATCGGACCTAGGGGCCACAGGGCGCCTGTTCCTCTCGGGGGGGACCCTGAAGTGGTGCGGCCCAGCAACAGCCTGAACATCCATCCGATTGCTCTTTTCTTCCTTCTGATAGAGCTAGCTTTGCTTCTCGCTTTGGCATTTCGGAAGCCAGGGGGAGCCCCACCGCTGTTGTCCTGGGGTCTATTGGAGGTACCGGGTCTATTGGACCCCAGCATGGCACCCGACCCCCTCAGACACACTCCCGCAGCCTCCTTCCCCATGGGCAGGACTGTTCTGACCTAGGAATGTGTTCCCAAGGCTCAGAAAATGCAGGGAGACACACGGCCCTGACTCTGGAACTGAGGCCGTTGGAGCAGGCCTGGAGGTCTGACGTCTGAGACGCCAAACACTTGCTGCAAGATACAGGTGTGAAAACACACTCTCTGGGGCTGCCTTTCCTTCCTCCAAGGAAGAGAGCTTTTCCAGTCTCCTCCGTGCTGAGTCATACAAGGCTGCAAAGGTCTGGCTTCGAGGGCATTTCTCTGCGGCAATGGCCCCTGAGGCCCTGCACCCAGGGAGGGATCCTACCCTCCCAGGGGAAGTCAAAGCAACCTCCAAACAGCTGTTCTCTCATGTTTCCTCTGCAGGAGGGAGCCAGTGAGCCCAGGTCTGTCTGGAACGTTCTTGGATCCTGTGGGGAAATCATCCTGGGAGCCCACCTGGATACCAGTCGTAGGGGCTAAAATTCGCATTTTCCTTCCTTGGAGCCCTAACGCAGTACAGCCTAGCAACTGCTTGAAAATCCATCCTGTTGCTGTTTTCTTCCCTCTGACAGAGCGAGCTTTGCTCCCCATTTTGGGATTTCAGAAGCAAGGTGGTGGCCTGCAACTCCTTGCCTGGGGTCCATTGGAGGTGCAAGGTGCCCTCGACCAGGTGACCCCAGCATGACACCTGGCCCCCTCAGACACACTCCCACAGCCTGCTTCCCCATGGGCAGGACTGCTCTCACCTAGGAATGTGTTTGCAAGGCCAGGAAACTGCAGGGAGACACAAGGCCCTGATTCTGGAATTGAGTCTGTTGGAACAGGCCTGCAGGTCTTCTGTCTAACAAGCCAAACACTTGCTGCAAGATACAGGCCTGAAAACACACTCTTGGGCTGCCTTTCCTTCCTCCAAGGAAGAGAGTTTTCTCAGCCTCCTGTGGGCTGAGAGTCACACAGGGCTGAAAAGCACTTGCTGGGAGATTATTTTTCATTGGCCATGGCCCCTGAGGCCCTGTGCTCAGGGAGGGCTCCCTCCCTCCCAGGGAAAGTCAAAGGAAGCTCCAAACGGCTGTTCAATCATGTTTCTGAGAGAGTCATTGCCAAGGCAGGTTTCTAAGAAGTTCAAGGGTCCCCAAGGAGAGAGGGGTCTAGAATTCTCAAGGAGGAAGGAAGGACAAACTGTTTTTCCCTCTACATTCCTTAGGATTATATAACAATCATGCATCCTTCTTGAGGATGGTCTCTGGAAAAAACCTTCTGGCTAATCCTGTTATCTTAAAATGTCAATTATGGGAGTAGGTCTAGTGAGTCTTTACAACCTCCAGACATTCTTTTGTTCGTTGTCATAACTTATTGGAGAGTATATAACTCCATTACTAACACTAGCAAGGGGGTACGCTTTCTGCGCCTTGTGATGTCTCTGTCAGAAGCTTTCTCTATCTCCTTTCTCCTTTAATAAAACTCTATTGCACAAAAGCTCTGAGCAATCAAGCCTCGTCTTGGGCCCTGGATTGAATTCTTCTCCTCCATAAGCCAAGAATCCCAGCATCTTTTCGTGGTTCAGCAACAATATTTCATTTCCTCTGCAGGAGAGAGCTAGTGAGCTTAGGTCTGTCTGGAACATTCTTGAATCCTGTGGGGAAAATATCCTGTGCACACATCTGGATACTGGGCCTAGAGGCCAAAATTCGCATTTCTTTCCCGGGGAGCCCTAACGTGGTGTGACTTGGCAACTGCTTGAAAATCCATCCCATTGCTGTTTTCCTCCTTCTGACAGAGCTAGCTTTGTTCCCTGCTTTGGGATGTCTCAACCGAAGGGCCGGTCCATAGCTACTCGCCTGGGGCCCATTGGATGTGCAAGGTGCCCTCGACTAGGTGACCCTAGCATGGCACTCAGCCCGCTCAGACACACTCCCGAGGCTTCTTTCTCATGGGAAGCACTGCTCCAACCTAGGAATGTGTCTGCAATGCTTGGAAAGTGCAGTGAGACACACAGCCCTGACTCTGCAATTGAGGCCCTCAGAGCAAGCCTGCAGCTCTGATGTCTGAGAAGCAAAACACTTACTTCAAAGAGAGGCCTGAAAACACACTCTCTGTGGATGACTTTCCTTCCTCTAAGGAAGATAGTTTTCCCAGTCTCCTGCTTCCTGAATGTCACACAGCTGGAATGCGCTTGCTTGGAGGTCGTGATTCAGTGGCAATGACCCCTGAGGCCCTTTGCCCAGGGAGGGCTCCCACACTCACAGGCAAATCAAAGCAACTTCCAAGTGAGTCAGCTCTTCGCATCAAGTGGCCAAAGTATTGGAGTTTCAGGTTCAGTATTAGTCCTTCCAATGTATATTCAGACCTGATTTCCTTTAGGATGGAGTGGTTGCGTCTCCTTGTAGTCTAAGCGACCTACAAGCATCTTCTCCAACACCACAGTTCAAAAGCATCCAATTTTCAGCTGTCACTTTCTTTATAGTACATCTTTCATATCCATCCATGACATATGGAAAAACCATAGCCTTGACTGGATGGATCTTTGTTGGCAAAGCAACGTCTCGGCTTTTTAATATGCTGTCTAGTTTGGTCATCACTTTTCTTCCAAGTCATAAATACGTTTTAAGTTCATGGAGGCAGACATCACCTGCAGTGATTTCGAAGCCCCCCAAAATAGTCTGCTGCTGTTTCCAATGTTTTCCCATCTATTTGCCATGAAGTGAAGAGACTGGATGCAATGATTTCAGTTTTCTGAATGCTGAGCTTTAAGCTAACTTTTTCACTCTCCTCTTTCACTTTCATCAGGAGACTCTTTAGTTCTTCTTCACTTTCTGCCATAAGGGTGGTGTCATCTGCATATCTGAGATTCTTGATATTTCTCCCAGCAATCTGGATTCCAGCGTGTGCTTCCTCCAGCCCAGTGTTTCTCATGATGTACTCTGCATATAAGTTAAATAAGCAGGGTGACAATACACTGCCTTGACATATTCCTTTTCCTATTTAGAACCAGTCTGTTGTTCCATGTCCAGTTCGAACTGTTTCTTCCTGACCTGCATACAGGTTTCTCAAGAGACAGGTCAGGTGGTCTGGTATTCCCATCTCTTTCAGAATTTTTCCCAGTTTATTGTGATCCACACAGTCAAAGGCTTTGGCATAGTCAATAAAGCAGAAATAGATGTCTTTTTTTCTGGAACTCTCTTGCTTTTTCAATGATCCAGTGGATGTTGGCAGTTTGATCTCTGGTTTCTCTGCATGTTTTAAATCCCTCTTGAACATTTGGAAGTTCACAGTTCATGTGAACTTGGAGAATTTTGAGCATTACTTTACTAGTGTGTGAGATGAGTGCAATTGTGCAGCAGCTTGAATATTCTTTGTCATTGCCTTTCTTTGGGATTGGAATGAAAACTGACCTAATGACTAGATGTTTTCAATTGCATATGCTGAAAGAACTGGCTGTGCAGTTTTGAAGAAAAAAAAATCATTTTAACCCATTTTCTCTGAAGTGCAAGGCATATCATGGCCATCCCTGAATCATAAAGTCACCTTTTCTTTATGTAGTCATAGTTTCATGCCTAAATTATAGGCCAACTCGTGCTCAAATGGACTCTGATGTCAGGGGCAGATCAACTAATAAAAAGCTTGGATTGTCCCTCTGGAGGAAAGTGAGATCTTGGTCCCACGAGAAGAATCTGAAGGGGTAAGGGAACTTGCAAGAGTGGGGAAAGCTTAGTCCATCCTACATGTACCAAAATCTTAAATAAGGCTTATTTACTTTACCGAAGTAAAAAAACAGATGATGAAAACAATTATAAATCAAGGAAAGGTAAAGAAATCCATAGTCTGTTATCAAAAATTGCATTCTAAGAAAACTTTGTTCTCTTAACCTAGAGAGGAGACTAAATTCCATCTGGTACCAGCTTACCAGAAGACAAACAAACAAACAAACAAATTATCGGTAAGCTTAAAAAAAGTATATTCCATATATCTTGAAGTAGCAGTATTTCTGCAAAGGCATCAGTGTGAAACCATAGAGGACATGGTTAAAACCTGATTAAATAGAAATTGACAATGTAATCTGGTCACTGCTGCGACTTGAAATGCTTTAATATGATAACTGGAATTATAACTGACAGCATTTGACCAGGACATATCAGATTTTCACGGATGTCAGATAATTTCTAGGATATCTATATTAGGAACTGAAGGAATCTTTGAACCTAGGAAAGAAAACAACAGTCTCAAAGGCCCTTGCTGAATCATCTATCAGCAAGGAATGTCTTTGCAAGGATCGCAAAGTGAAGGGAAAATACACCGACCTGCCTCTGCAACTTTGGTCCTCTGAGCAGATCTGGAGGTCTCCCTTTGTATAAGCTAACCTGTTCCTTCCAAATAGAGGTTTGCAACACAAAACAAGTGGCCGCCTATTCTTCCCCGAAGGAGGCTCTCTTTCCCCACATCCTGCGAACTCCCTTTCCCAGCCTCCTGGAAAAGCGCTTCTTGCAGTTCCTTTCAGAAAATCCTATGGACGGAGAAGCCTGGTAGGCTGCAGTCCGTGGGGTCGCTGAGGGTCGGACACGACTGAGCGACTGCACTTTCATTTTCACTTTCATGCATTGGAGAAGGCAATGGCAACCCACTTACTGTTCTTGCCTTGGAGAATCCCAGGGACAGGGGAGCCTAGTGGGCTACCGTCTATGGCGTCGCACAGAGTCGAACACGACTGAAGCAACTTAGCAGCAGCAGCAGCAGCAGCAGTTCCTTTCTTAGGGGCAGTTATCCCTGAGATTGGGACCTGGAAAGGCAGAGCCACCTCCGACACACACGTCTTTCTGTCCCCTTTCCTCTGGAGGAGAGCTCTAGTGAGCCTAGGTCTGTCAGGAAAATTCTTGGCTTTGACGGGATCCCACCCGGTGTGTGAACCTGCATACCCGACCTAGGGGCCACAGGGCACCTGTTTTGCTCGAGTGGGTCCTGGAGGGGTGCAGCATAGCAAGAGCTTAAAAATCCAT
>NW_017212737.1:0-16290 GCF_001704415.2 Capra hircus
CCTGGAGGGGAGACCTGGATATTCTCGAGGTGTGGCAGGTGCTATTGACTTACCATGGGGACCTCAGGGACCCGCTCTGGTGGCCTCAGTAAAAGGCCAGTCCCCATGAGAATTCTCGGGGCCCTCTCGGGATTCCTCTCCCGTCGATGCTGGGCCTAAGACCTTGTGTGGAGAGTCGGTGCGGAAACCTGAGGATTCCTCTCCAGTGCTGACATGGATCTTGGGGTACTTCTGGAGTCTCCCCAGGGGAGTCAGTCCTCGTCTCGAGTGGGGGCATGCACGTGCGCTTTCCTCCCGAGCTGTAACAGCAGTGTCACGCTTCCCTTGGCGTGGATCAAGGGATCTGTGGCTTTCCTCGAGGATTTCCCACTAGGTTTTCCCACGAGGCTTTCCACAAGGCTGTCCCACGTGCCACCATGGTGTGAGTCAATCCTCGGCTTGAAAGTCGAGGCAGTGCCGGGAAAACAGGTTTCCCTGGAATGGACTGAGATATCTGGGGGACTCTGGAATGGTGGCACGACCCTGGAGCTCCTCTCGCCTTTCCTGTGGAGAGCGCCTCCTCTGGAGATGCGACGGGAACCCCAGGAATTCTTCCCGACACACAGAGAAAGGATACCTCGTCTCGAGCTATGAGGGAGAAATGGGGCTCCTCTGGATGTGGGCGGGACTCTCTTGCTTCCTCTCGAGTGGAGACGGGTATGTCGGGGAACTTCTTGAGTTGCAGCAAGGGTGTGAAGGACCCTTTGGAAGTTCCAGAGGTTACGTGTGATTAGCTTCGAGACGCCTCAGCGGAAATGGGCCTCATCTAACCTGGAGGGGAGAATATCCTGGATTTTCTCGAGTTTCGCCAGGTGCTCTCGACTTACGACGGGGACCTCAGTGATCCGCTCTGGTGGCCTCAGGAAAGGCCAGTCCCCATGCAAGTTGCTCTGGGGCCTCTCGGGATTCCTCTCCCGTCGAAGCCGGGGCCTAAGTCGTTGTGTGGAGTCGGCGCCGGAACCTGAGGAATCCTCTCCAGTGCTGACATGGATCTTGGGGTACTTCTGGAGTCTCCCCAGGGGAGTCAGTACTCGTCTCGAGTGGGGGCATGCACGTGCCCTTTCCTCCGACCTCTAGCAGCAGTGATACGCTTCCCTTCGCGTGGATCAAGGGATCAGTGCCTTTCCCTAGAGGCTTTCCCACGAGCCTTTCCCACGAGGCTTTCCACGGGCCTTTCCCACAGTGCTGTCCCACGTGCCACTGTGGTGAGAGTCGATCCTCGCTTGAAAGTCGAGGCAATGCATGGAAACAGGTTTCCCTGGAATGGACAGAGACATCTGGCTGACTCTGGGAATGGTGGCACGAACCTGGATTTCCTCTCGCCTTTCCTGTGGAGATCGCCTCCTCTTGAGATGCGACAGGAACGCCGGGAATTCTTTCCCGACCACGCAGGAAAGGATCCCTCCTCGATCTAGGAGGCGGAAACGGGGCTCCTCTAGATGTGAGTGGGACTCTCGTGCTTCCTCTCCACTGGAGACGGGTATGTCGGGGAGCTTCTTGAGTTGCAGCAAGGATGTGAAGGACCCTTTGGAAGTTCCACAGGTTAGGTGTGATTAGCCTGGATATGGCTAGCAGAAATGGGCCTCATCTCGCCTGGAGGGAAGAACCACCTGGATTTTCTCCAGTTGAGGCAGGTGCTCACAACTTATGACCGGGACATCAGGGACCCGCTCTGGTGGCCTCAGGAAAGGCCAGTCCCCTTTCGAGTTGCTCGGGGGCCTCTCGGGATTCCTCTCCGTCGATGCCGGGGCCTAAGACCTTGTGTGGAGATGGTGCCAGAACCTGAGGATTCCTCTCCAGTGCTGACATGGATCTTGGGATACTTCTGGAGTCTCCCCAGGGGAGTCAGTCCTTTTCTCGAGTGGGGACATGCACGTGCGCTTTCCTCCGAGATGTAGCAGCAGTGTCATGCTTCCCTTCGCGTGGATCAATGGATCTGTGGCTTTCCCTCGAGGCTTTCCCAAGAGGATTTCCCACGAGGCTTTCCCACAGGGCTATCCCACGTGCCACCGTGGTTTGAGTCGATCCTCGCCGTGAAATTCGAGGCAGTGCAGGGAAAACAGTTTCCTCTGGAATGGACTGAGACATCTGGGTGACTCTGTGAATGGTGGCTCGACCCTGGAGTTCCTCTCGCCTTTCCTGTGGAGAGCGCTTCCCCTTGAAATGCGAGCGGAATGGCGGGTATTATTTCCTGACCAAGCAGGGAAAGGATCCCTCATCTCGAGCTTCGATACCAAAACGGCGTCTCCTCTGGATGTGGGCGGGACCCTCGTGCTTCCTCTCGAGTGGCGACGGGTATGTCGGGGAACTTCTTGAGTTGCAGCAAGGACCCTTTTGAATTTCCAGAATTTAGGTGTGATGAGCCTCCAGACGCCTCAGAGGAAATGGGCCTTATCTCGCCTGGAGGGGAGAACCTCCTGGATTTTCCAGAGTTGGGCAGGGTCTCTCGAGTTACGACAGGGACCTCAGGGACCCGCTCTGGTGGCCTCAGGAAAGGCCAGTGCCCATGGGAGTTGCAAGGGCGCCTTTCGGGATTCCTCTCCGGTCGATGTCGGGGCCTAAGACCTTTTGTGGAGTCGGGGCTGGAACCGGAGGATTCCTCTTCAGTGCTGACATGGATCTTGGCTTACTTCTGGAGTTTCCCCTGGGAGTCTGTGCTCATCTCATGTGGGGGCATGCACGTGAGCTCTCCTCAGGAACTGTAGCAGCAGTGTCACACTTCCCGTCGCGTGGATCAAGGGATCTGTGGCTTTCCCTCGAGGCTTTCCAACGAGGCTTTCCCACAGGGCTGACCACGTTCCATGGTGTAGTGAGTGGATCCTCGCGTGAAAGTAGAGTCAGTGCAGGGAAAGCAAGTTCCTCTGGAATGGACTGACATCTGGGGGTCCCTTGGAATTGTGGCACGACACTGGGGTTTCTCTCGCTTTTCCTGTTGAGAGCGCCTCCTCTTGAGATGCGGCGGGAATGGCGGGAATCCTTTCCCGATGAAGCAGTGAAAGGATCCCACCTCTCGAGCTAGGAGGCGGTAACGGGGCTCCTCTGGATGTGGGCGGGACGCTCGTGCTTCCTCTCGAGTGGAGACGGGTATATCCGGGAACTTGTTGAGTTGCAGGAAGGGTGTGAAGGACCCTTTGGAAGTTCCAGAGGGTAGGTGTGATTAGCCTCGAGACGCCTCAGCAGAAAGGAGCCTCACCTCGCCTGGAGGGGAGAACCTCCTGGATTTTTCTCGAGTTGCTGCAGGTGCTCTCGACATACGACGGGTATCTCAGGGACCGCTCTGGTGGCCTCAGGAAAGGCCAGTCCACAAGCGCGTTGCTCGGGGCCTCTCGGGATGCCTCTCCATCGATGCCGGGACCTAAGACCTTGTGTGGAGTGGATGCCGGTACCTGAGGATTCCTCTCCAGTGCTAACGTGGATATTGGGGTACTTCTGGAGTCTCCCCTGGGGAGTCAGTCCTCATCTCGAGTGGGGGCATGCACGTGGGTTTTCTTCCGTGCTGTAGTAGCAGTGTCATGCTTCCCTTCGCGTGGATCAAGGGATCTGTGGCTTTCCCTCGAGGCTTTCCCACGAGGCTTTCCCACAGGGCTGCCCCACGTGCCACTGTGGTGTGAGTCGATCCTCGCTTGAAAGTCGAGGCAGTGCAGGGAAAACAGGTTTCCCTGGAATGGACTGAGACATCTGGGGGACTCTGTACTTCCTCTCGACTTTCCTGGAGAGCGCCTCCACTTGAGATGCGACGGGAACGCGGGAAATTCTTTCCCCCACGCAGGGAAAGGATCCCTCCTCTCGAGCTAGGAGGCGGAAATGGGTCTCCTCTGCATGTGGGCGGGACTCTCGTGATTCCTCCCGAGTGGAGATGGGTATGTCGGGGAACTTACTTGAGTTGCAGCAAGGGTGTGAAGGACCCTTTGGAAGTTCCAGAGGTTAGATGTGATTGGCCTCAAGACCCTCAGCGGAAATGGGCCTCATCTCGCCTGGAGGGGAGAACCTCCTGGATTTTCTCGAGTTGCGGCAGGTGCTCTCGACTTACGACGGGGACCTCAGGGACCCGCTCTGCTGGCCTCAGGAAAGGCCAGTCCCCATGCGAGTTGCTCGGGGCCTCTCGGGATTCCTCTCCCGTTGATGCCGGGGCCTAAGACCTCGTGTGGAGTCAGTCCCGGAGCCTGAGGATTCCTCTCCAGTGCTGACATGGATCTTGGGTACTTCTGGAGTCTCCCCAGGGGAGTCAGTCCTCGTCTCTAGTGGGGGCATGCACGTGCGCTTTCCTCCCGAGCTGTAGCAGCAGTGTCCGCTTCCCTTCCATGGATCAAGGGATCTGTGGCTTTCCGGCTTTCCGAGGCTTTCCCACGAGGCTTTCCCACAGGGCTGTCCCACGTGCCACCGTGGTGTGAGTCGATCCTCGGCTTGAAAGTCGAGGCAGTGCAGGGAAAACAGGTTTCCCTGGAATGGACTGAGACATCTGGGGGACTCTGGGAATGGTGGCACGACCCTGGAGTTCCTCTCGCCTTTCCTGTGGAGAGCGCCTCCTCTTGAGATGCGACGGGAACGCGGGAATTCTTTCCCACCACGCAGGGAAAGGATCCCTCCTCTCGAGCTAGGAGGCGGAAACGGGGCTCCTCTGGATGTGGGCGGGACTCTCGTGCTTCCTCTCGAGTGGAGACGGGTATGTCGGGGAACTTCTTGAGTTGCAGCAAGGGTGTGAAGGACCCTTTGGAAGTTCCAGATGTTAGATGTGATTAGCCTCAAGACGCCTCAGCGGAAATGGGCCTCATCTCGCCTGGAGGGGAGAACCTCCTGGATTTTCTCGAGTTGCGGCAGGTGCTCTCGACTTACGACGGGGACCTCAGGGACCCGCTCTGGTGGCCTCAGGAAAGGCCAGTCCCCATGCGAGTTGCTCGGGGGCCTCTCGGGATTCCTCTCCCGTCGATGCCGGGGCCTAAGACCTTGTGTGGAATCGGTGCCGGAACCTGAGGATTCCTCTCCAGTGTTGACATGGATCTTGGGTACTTCTGGAGTCTCCCCAGGGGAGTCAGTCCTCGTCTCGAGTGGGGGCATGCACGTGTGCTTTCCTCCCGAGCTGTAGCAGCAGTGTCACGCTTCCCTTCGCGTGGATCAAGGGATCTGTGGCTTTCCCTCGAGGCTTTCCCACGAGGCTTTCCCACGAGGCTTTCCCACAGGGCTGTCCCACGTGCCACCGTGGTGTGAGTCGATCCTCGGCTTGAAAGTCGAGGCAGTGCAGGGAAAACAGGTTTCCCTGGAATGGACTGAGACATCTGGGGGACTCTGGGAATGGTGGCACGACCCTGGAGTTCCTCTCGCCTTTCCTGTGGAGAGCGCCTCCTCTTGAGATGCGACGGGAACGCCGGGAATTCTTTCCCGACCACGCAGGGAAAGGATCCCTCCTCTCGAGCTAGGAGGCGGAAACGGGGCTCCTCTGGATGTGGGCGGGACTCTCGTGCTTCCTCTCGAGTGGAGACGGGTATGTCGGGGAACTTCTTGAGTTGCAGCAAGGGTGTGAAGGACCCTTTGGAAGTTCCAGAGGTTAGGTGTGATTAGCCTCGAGACGCCTCAGCGGAAATGGGCCTCATCTCGCCTGGAGGGGAGAACCTCCTGGATTTTCTCGAGTTGCGGCAGGTGCTCTCGACTTACGACGGGGACCTCAGGGACCCGCTCTGGTGGCCTCAGGAAAGGCCAGTCCCCATGCGAGTTGCTCGGGGCCTCTCGGGATTCCTCTCCCGTCGATGCCGGGGCCTAAGACCTTGTGTGGAGTCGGTGCCGGAACCTGAGGATTCCTCTCCAGTGCTGACATGGATCTTGGGGTACTTCTGGAGTCTCCCCAGGGGAGTCAGTCCTCGTCTCGAGTGGGGGCATGCACGTGCGCTTTCCTCCCGAGCTGTAGCAGCAGTGTCACGCTTCCCTTCGCGTGGATCAAGGGATCTGTGGCTTTCCCTCGAGGCTTTCCCAGAGGCTTTCCACGAGGCTTTCCCACGAGGCTTTCCCAAAGGGCTGTCCCACGTGCCACCGTGGTGTGAGTCGATCCTCGGCTTGAAAGTCGAGGCAGTGCAGGGAAAACAGGTTTCCCTGGAATGGACTGAGACATCTGGGGGACTCTGGGAATGGTGGCACGACCCTGGAGTTCCTCTCGCCTTTCCTGTGGAGAGCGCCTCCTCTTGAGATGCGACGGGAACGCGGGGAATTCTTTCCCGACCACGCAGGGAAAGGATCCCTCCTCTCGAGCTAGGAGGCGGAAACGGGGCTCCTCTGGATGTGGGCGGGACTCTCGTGCTTCCTCTCGAGTGGAGACGGGTATGTCGGGGAACTTCTTGAGTTGCAGCAAGGGTGTGAAGGACCCTTTGGAAGTTCCAAGGTTAGATGTGATTAGCCTCGAGAGCCTCAGCGGAAATGGGCCTCATCTCGCCTGGAGGGGAGAACCTCCTGGATTTTCTCGAGTTGCGGCAGGTGCTCTCGACTTACGACGGGGACCTCAGGGACCCGCTCTGGTGGCCTCAGGAAAGGCCAGTCCCCATGCGAGTTGCTCGGGGCCTCGCTGATTCCTCTCCCGTCGATGCCAGGGCCTAAGACCTTGTGTGGAGTCGGTGCCGGAACCTGAGGATTCCTCTCCAGTGCTGACATGGATCTTGGGGTACTTCTGGAGTCTCCCCAGGGGAGTCAGTCCTCGTCTCGAGTGGGGGCATGCACGTGCGCTTTCCTCCCGAGCTGTAGCAGCAGTGTCACGCTTCCCTTCGCGTGGATCAAGGGATCTGTGGCTTTCCCTCGAGGCTTTCCCACGAGGCTTTCCCACAGGGCTGTCCCACGTGCCACCGTGGTGTGAGTCGATCCTCGGCTTGAAAGTCGAGCAGTGCAGGGAAAACAGGTTTCCCTGGAATGGACTGAGACATCTGGGGGACTCTGGAATGGTGGCACGACCCTGGAGTTCCTCTCGCCTTTCCTGTGGAGAGCGCCTCCTCTTGAGATGCGACGGGAACGTCGGGAATTCTTTCCCGACACGCAGGGAAAGGATCCCTCCTCTCGAGCTGGAGGCGGAAACGGGGCTCCTCTGGATGTGGGCCGGACTCTCGTGCTTCCTCTGGAGTGGAGACGGGTATGTCAGGGAATTCTTGAGTTGCAGCAAGGGTGTGAAGGACCCTTTGGAAGTTCCAGAGTTTAGGTGTGATTAGCCTCGAGACGCCTCAGAGAAAATGGGCCTCATCTCGACTGGAGGGGAGAACCTCCTGGAGAGTTGCGGCACCTCCTGGATCTGGTTCTCGAGTTGCGGCAGTCGATGCTCTCGACCATACGACCGTGACCTCAGGGACAGTGTAGCAGATGTGTCACGCTTCCCGTCGCGGGGATCAAGGGATCTGTGGCTTTCCCACGAGGCTTTCCCACAGGGCTGTCCCACGTGCCACCATGGTGTGAGTGGATCCTCGGCGTGAAAGTCGAGGCATTGAGGGGAAAACAGGTTCCTCTGAAATGGACTGAGATATCTGGGGGACTCTTGGAATGGTGGCACGACCCTGGAGTTCCTCTCTCCTTTCCTATTGAGAGCCCTTGCTCTTGAGAGGCCACGGGAACGCTGAAAAATCTTTCCTGACTAAGCAGGATAGGATCCCTCATCTCGAGCTACCAGGCGGAAACGGGGTTCCTCTGGATGTGGGCGGGACCCTCGTGCTTCCTCTCGAGTGGAGACGGGTATGTCGGGGAACTTCTTGAGTTGCAGCAAGGGTGTGAAGGACCCTTTGGAAGTTCCAGAGGTTAGGTGTGATTAGCCTCGAGAAGCCTCAGCTGAAATGGGCCTCATCTCGCCTGGAGGGGAGAACCTCCTGGATTTTCTCGAGTTGCGGCAGGTGCTCTGGACTTAAGACGGGGACCTCAGGGACCCGCTCTGGTGGCCTCAGGAAAGGCCAGTCCCCATGCAGGTTGCTAGAGGGCCTCTCGGATTCCTCTCCCGTCGATGCCTGGGCCTAAGACCTTGTGTGGAGTCAGTGTCAGAACCTGAGGATACCTCTCCAGTGCTGACATGAATCTTGGGGCAGTTCTGGAGTCTCCCCAGGGGAGTCAGTCCTCGTCTCGAGTGGGGGCATGCTTGTGCGCTTTCCTCCCGAGATGTAGCAGGAGTGTTATGCTTCCCTTCGCGTGGATCAAGGGATCTGTGGCTTTCCCTCGAGGCTTACCCACCAGGGTTTCCCACGAGGCTTTACCACAGGGCTATCCCACGTGCCACCGTTGTGTGAGTCAACCCTCGGCTTGAAAGTGGAGGCAGTGCCAGGAAAACAGGTTTCCCTGGAATGGACTGAGACATCTGGGGGACTCTGGGAATGGTGGCACGACCCTGGAGTTCCTCTCGCCTTTCCTGTGAAGAGCGCCCCCTCTTGAGCTGCTATGGCAAGTCTGGGAATTCATTCCCGACCACGCAGGGAAAGGATCCCTCCTCTCGAGCTATGAGGCGGAAAAGGGGCTCCTCTGGATGTGGGCGGGGCTCTCGTGCTTCCTCTTGAGTGGAGACGGGTATGTCGGGAAACTTCTTGAGTTGCAGCAAGGATGTGAAGGACCCTTTGGAAGTTCCAGAAGTTAGGTGTGATTAGCCTCGAGACGCCTCATTGGAAATGGGCCTCATCTCACCTGGACGGGAGAACCTCCTGGATTTTCTCGAGTTGCGGCCGGTGCTCTCGACTTACGACGGGGATCTCAGGGACCCGCTCTGGTGGCCTCAGGAAAGGCCAGTCCCCATGCGAGTTGCTCGGAGGCCTCTCGGGATTCCTCTCCCGTCGATGCCGGGGCCTATGACCTTGTGTAGAGTCGGTGCCGGAACCTGAGGATTACTCTCCATTGCTGATATGGATCCTGGGGTACTTCTGGAGTCTCCCCAGGGGGGTCAGTCCTCGTTTCGAGTGGGGCCATGCACGTGTGCTTTTCTCCCGAGCTGTAGCAGCAGTGTCACGCTTCCCTTCGCGTGGATCAAGGGATCTGTGGCTTTCCCTCGAGGCATTCCCACGAGGCTTTCCCACGAGGCTTTCCCACAGGGCTGTCCCACGTGCCACCGTGGTGTGAGTCGATCCTCGGCTTGAAAGTCGAGGCAGTGCAGGTAATACAGGTTTCCCTGGAGTGGACTGAGACATCTGGGGGACTCTGGGAATGATTGCACGACCCTGGAGTTCCTCTCGCCTTTCCTGTGGAGAGCGCCTCCTCTTGAGATACGACAGGACCGCCGGGAATTCTTTCCCGAACACGCAGGGAAAGGATCCCTCCTCTCGAGCTAGGAGGCGGAAACGGGTCTCCTCTGGATGTGGGCGGGACTCTCTTGCTTCCTCTCGAGTGGAGACGGGTATGTCGGGGAACTTCTTGAGTTGCAGCAAGGGTGTGAAGGACCCTTTGGAAGTTCCAGAGGTTAGGTGTGATTAACCTCGAGATGCCTCAGAGAAATGGGCCTCATCTCGCCTGGAGGGGAGAACCTCCTGGATTTTCTCGAGTTGCGGCAGGTGCTCTCGACTTACAACGGGGACATCAGGGACCAGCTCTGGTGGCCTCAGGAACGGCCAGTCATCATGCGAGTTGCTCAGGGGCCTCTCGGGATTCCTCTCCCTTCGATGCCTGGGCCTAAGACCTTGTGTGGAGTCAGTGTCAGAACTTGAGGATACCTCTCCAGTGCTGACATGAATCTTGGGGTACTTCTGGAGTCTCCCCAGGGGATTCAGTCCTCGTCTCGAGGGGGTCATGCTCGGGCGCTTTCCTCCCGAGATGTAGCAGCAGTGTTATGCTTCCCTTCGCGTGAATCAAGGGATCTGTGGCTTTCCCTCGAGGCTGTCCCACGAGGCTTTCCCACAGGGCTCTCCCACGTGCCACTGTGGTGTGAGTCGATCCTCGGCATGAAAGTCGAAGCAGTGCAGGGAAAACAGGATCCTCTGGAATGGACGGAGACATCTGGGGGCTCTTGGAATTGTGGCACGACCCATGAGTTCCTCTCGCCTTTCCTGTGCAGCGCACCTCCTCTTGAGATGCGTCGGAAACGTCGGAAATTCTTTCCCGAGGAAGCAGGGAAGGATCCCTCATCTCGAGCTTGGAGGCGGAAACGGAGCTCTTCTGGAGGAGGCCGGACGCTCGTGCTTCTTCTGGAGTGGAGACGGGTATATCGGGGAACCTCCTGAGTTGTAGCAAGGGTGTGTAGGACCCTTTGGAAGTTCCAGAGTTTTAGGTGTGATTACTCTCGAGACACCGCAGAGAAAATGGGCCTCATCTCGAATGGAGCAGAGAACCTCCTGGATTTTCTCGAGTTGCAGCAGGTGCTCTCGACATACGACCGTGACCTCAGGGACAGTGTAGCAGATGTGTCACGCTTCCCGTCGCCGGGATCAAGGGATTCTGTGGCTTTCCCACGAGGCTTTCCCACAGGGCTGTCCCACGTGCCACCATTGTGTGAGTGGATCCTCGGCGTGAAAGTCGAGCATGTGCAGGGAAAACAGGTTTCCTCTGAAATGGACTGAGACTATCTGGGGGACTCTTGGAATGGTGGCACGACCCTGGAGTTCCTCTCTCCTTTCCTATTGAGAGCCCTTGATCTTGAGAGGCCACGGGAACGCTGAAAAATCTTTCCTGACTAAGCAGGATAGGATCCCTCATCTCGAGCTACCAGGCGGAAACGGGTTCCTCTGGATGTGGGCGGGACCCTCGTGCTTCCTCTCGAGTGGAGACGGGTATGTCGGGGGAACTTCTTCAGTTGCAGCAAGGACCCTTTTGAATTTCCAGAGTTTAGGTGTGATGAGCCACCAGACGCCTCAGAGGAAATGGGCCTCATCTCGCCTGGAGCGGAGAACCTCCTGGATTTTCTAGAGTTGAGGCAGGGTCTCTCGAGTTACGACGGGGACCTCAGGAACCCGCTCTGGTGGCCTCAGCGAAAGGCCAGTGCCCATGGGAGTTGCAAGGGGGCCTTTCGGGATTCCTCTCCCGTCGATGTCGGGGCCTAAGACCTTGTGTGGAGTCGGGCTGGAACCTGAGGATTCCTCTCCAGTGCTGACATGGATCTTGGGGTACTTCTGGAGTCTCTCCTGGGAAGTCGGTGCTCATCTCGTGTGGGGGCATGCACGTGGCTTTCCTCACGAACTGTAGCAGCAGTGTCACACTTCCCGTCGCCGGGGATTAAGGGATCTGTGGCTTTCCCTCGAGGCGTTTCCGACGAGGCTTTCCCACAGGCTGTCCCACGTGGGACATGCCATGGTGGAGTGAGTGGATCCTCGGCGTGAAAGTAGAGGCAGTGGCAGGGAAAACAAGTTCCTCTTGGAATGGACTGAGACATCTGGGGTCCCTTGGAATTGTGGCACGACACTGGGGTTTCTCTCGCCTTTCCTGTTGAGAGCGGCCTCTTCTTGAGATGCGACGGGAAAGCCGGGAATTCTTTCCAGACGAAGCAGGAAAAGAATCCCTAATCTCAAGCTACGAGGTGGAAACCAGGCTCCTCTGGATGTGGGCGGGACCCTCGTGCTTCCTCTCGAGTGAGACTGGTATGTCAGGGAACTTCTTGAGTTGCAGCAAGCCTGTGAAGGACCCTTTGGAAGTTCCAGAGGTTAGGTGTGATTAGCCTCGAGACGCCTCATTGGAAATGGCCTCATCTCCCTGGAGGGGAGAACCTCCTGGATTTTCTCGAGTTGCGGCAGGTGCTCTCGACTTACGACTGGGACCTCAGGGACCCGCTCTGGTGGCCTCAGGAAAGGCCAGTCCCCATGCGAGTTGCTCAGGGGCCTCTCGGGATTCCTCTCCCGTCGATGCCGGGCCGAAGACCTTGTTTGGAAGTCGGTGCCGGAACCTGAGGATTCCTCTCCAGTGCTGACATGGATCTTGGCGTACTTCTGGAGTCTCCCAAGCTTGCGTCAGTCCTCGGCTCGAGTGGGGTCATGCACGTGCGCTTTCCTCCCGAGGGGTAGCAGCAGTGTCACGCTTCCCTTCTCGTGGATCAAGGAATCTGTGGCTTTCCCTGGAGTCTTTCCCATGAGGCTTTCCCACAGGGCTATTCCACTTGCCACCATGGTGTGAGTCGATACTCGGCGTGAAACTCGAACCAGTGCAGGGAAAACAGGAACCTCCTTCCCCACAGTAGGGGATACACTGTCCCCTTGGGCGGGTATCTCCAGGGCACTCGCGCTGGGGGGTTGCCCGCGGAGGTGCGGGCCTCAGGCTCCACGTGAGAAAAGCCCCAAATGGCATTAGCTGCCAGTCCAGACGCTGGCCCCTCAGGTCTCTGGCCGGAGCCTTGGGCTCCAGGCAACTCAAAGCCCTCGGGGGTGGCACTCTGGGACTGCTGTAGGGAAAGGATGCCAAGAGCCCACGGAGGAGTTGGGGAGGGGGCATGGGGGAAACGGAGGCGAGGACAGTGAGGGATCTAGGTGGAGGCGCTGGAGAGAGCGTCTGGTGTCCCGGAATGCCTCGGAGGAGCCAGCGGGGACAGTCGAGGCCCAGGGACCTGTGGAATGTGAAAAGGCGGGAAATCCCAGAGCAATGCAGGCTGGGAAAGGGGGCGTTGGTGGCCAATTCAAAGGGACCTAGGGGCGTTTCCTGGGCGGTGAGTTCCCTTGGCACTGCTGAGGGCCCCTGATTGATCCACTCAGGTTGAACCCACCCCCCGCTGCGAGGGAGGGCCACAAACCAAAGCCCCCGAACTGCCCGCCCACCCCAACGGGGATCTTGGCGGTCCAGGGCACAGCCGTGCCCGGGAAAAGCCCACTCGCTCCACGGGACTTCGTCCAGGGTCTCTGCTTGGAAAGAGGCCAGGGGCGGCCCCCTCCATCTACCCACCCAAACCCTATTGACGTCAATGGTGGCGGAGACGCCTCCCGTTCTCCAGAGTCCTGAGCTGCTGGGTCCCCGCCCACTCGGCCAGCAGTCTGCAGCGTGCCCGTGTGCCTCTCCCACCATGGCTTCCTCCGGCTCCTCCAGCACCTCAAGCGGTACGTTTGCCCTCGGTCCCTGTGGTCGGATCACATCTCAGGGGATTTGCGGGTGGCCTGGGCAAGGGCTCTCGGACAATGTGTTGACCCCCCTCCCACCCGAGAACGGCTGGGACCCATCGGCCAGGCCCGGGGTTCCGAGGCGTCAGGTGTGCCCAAATTCGGAGGGCGTGGCATCGTTCGTTCATCTTGCTCCTTTGGCACACACATGGCTTCTCCGTTCTCTTTTCTGGGAAGACAGTGTTGTTTCAGGGGGCGTGCTGCGGGGGGCGGGGGCCGGGGTTGGGGGTGGTGGGAGCGGGTGCTTTGCTGGGATGAGGCCCTTTATCCTCACATCTTCATGTGGGAATGGGAGTCGGGGAGCTCTGTGGCCTTGCTGCCTTCAGTGGCTTCCTCTGCACAGGGGCCTAGTGGCTTCTGCCTTTTGTCAGGCGTTACGGGGTTTGGGCTTCGCTTTGGTGGCCTTGGCCTTTGCCTTGGCCTGGGCCTTGGCCTTGCCCTTGGCGTTGCCGTTGCCCTTGCCTTGGTCTTGGGCTTGGCCTTGCCCTGCCTTTGAACTTGAACTTGACCTTGACCTTGAACTTGAACCTTGACCTTGAACTTGACTTGACTTGACTTGACTTGAACTTGACCTTGAACTTGAACTTGAACTTGAACTTGAACTTGAACTTGAACTTGAACTTGAACTTGACTTGACTTGAACTTGAACTTGACTTGAACTTGAACTTGACTTGACTTGAACTTGAACTTGAACTTGAACTTGAACTTGACCTTGACCTTGACCTTGACTTGAACTTGACCTTGACCTTGACCAACAACGGGAGACCTCGAGATTTGCTCAGAGCACCGGAGGTCCAGAAGCAGGGCCCTGTATCTCCCCTTCCCTTTGTGATCATTGCAAAGACATTCCTAGCTGATAGCGGGAGTGCCCCTGAAGAAGCAAGCAGTGGGAGTGTGTTTGACACGACTGTGTGCCTTCCTGGCCTCAGCTCCACAAGGGGCCTTTCCTCTCGAAGTAGGCCCCATGTCCCCTTGGGGAGGGTGTCATGCCTCTTTTCTCCTCACTGCCAAAGGGTGGAGCCAAGCTCGCTCTGTCAGAGGTACAAAAACAGCAATTGAATGGATTTTCAAGCTCTTGCTAGGCTGCACCCTTTCAGGGCCCACTTTACTGAAACAGGTGCTCTGTGGCCCCTGGTTGGGTATGCAGGTTCACAAACAGGGTGAGATCCTGTCCAAGCCAAGAATTTTCCTGAAAGACCTAGGCTCACTAGAGCTCTCCTCCAGAGCAAAGGGGATAGAGGAGATGTATGGAGGAGTCTTTGCCTTTCCCTGTGAGTGTGGGGCTAGTCCCTACGGCCCCAAGCTCAGGGATAACTGCCTCTAAGAAAGGAATGGCAAGAAGCGCTATTCTTGGAGGTTGGGACAGGGAGTTCGCAGCATGTGGGGAAAGAAAGACTTCTTCGGGGAAGAAGAGGCAACCACCGGGGGTGTGTTTGCAAGCCTCTATTTGGAAGGAACAGGTTTGCTTATACAACTCAAGACCTCCAGATCTGCTCAGAGGACTGAAGTTCCAGAGACAGGGCCATGTATCTCCCCTTCCCTTTGAGATCCTTGCAAAGACATTCCTAGCAGATCGTGGGAGTGCCCATGAAGAAGCAAGCAGCGGGAGTGTGCTTGACATCACTGGCTGCCTACCTGGGCTCAGCTCCTCAAGGGGCCTTTCTCTCCTGGTAGGCCCTATGTCCCCTTTGGGAGAGGGTGGTGCCCTCTTCCCTCCACACTGCCAAAGGGTGGAGGTGGAGCAAACTCGTTCTCTCCGAGGTAAAAAAAAAAAGACAAATTGGATGGATTTTTAAGCTCTTGCTATGCTGCACCCCTCCAGGACCCACTCGAGCAAAACAGGTGCCCTGTGGCCCCTAGGTCGGGTATGCAGGTTCACACACCGGGTGGGATCCCGTCAAAGCCAAGAATTTTCCTGACAGACCTAGGCTCACTAGAGCTCTCCTCCAGAGGAAAGGGGACAGAAAAGACGTGTGTGTGGAGGTGGCTCTGCCTTTCCAGGTCCCAATCTCAGGGATAACTGCCCCTAAGAAAGGAACTGCTGCTGCTGCTGCTAAGTTGCTTCAGTCGTGTTCGACTCTGTGCGACGCCATAGACGGTAGCCCACTAGGCTCCCCCGTCCCTGGGATTCTCCAGGCAAGAACAGTAAGTGGGTTGCCATTGCCTTCTCCAATGCATGAAAGTGAAAATGAAAGTGCAGTCGCTCAGTCGTGTCCGACCCTCAGCGACCCCACGGACTGCAGCCTACCAGGCTTCTCCGTCCATAGGATTTTCTGAAAGGAACTGCAAGAAGCGCTTTTCCAGGAGGCTGGGAAAGGGAGTTCGCAGGATGTGGGGAAAGAGAGCCTCCTTCGGGGAAGAATAGGCGGCCACTTGTTTTGTGTTGCAAACCTCTATTTGGAAGGAACAGGTTAGCTTATACAAAGGGAGACCTCCAGATCTGCTCAGAGGACCAAAGTTGCAGAGGCAGGTCGGTGTATTTTCCCTTCACTTTGCGATCCTTGCAAAGACATTCCTTGCTGATAGATGATTCAGCAAGGGCCTTTGAGACTGTTGTTTTCTTTCCTAGGTTCAAAGATTCCTTCAGTTCCTAATATAGATATCCTAGAAATTATCTGACATCCGTGAAAATCTGATATGTCCTGGTCAAATGCTGTCAGTTATAATTCCAGTTATCATATTAAAGCATTTCAAGTCGCAGCAGTGACCAGATTACATTGTCAATTTCTATTTAATCAGGTTTTAACCATGTCCTCTATGGTTTCACACTGATGCCTTTGCAGAAATACTGCTACTTCAAGATATATGGAATATACTTTTTTTAAGCTTACCGATAATTTGTTTGTTTGTTTGTTTGTCTTCTGGTAAGCTGGTACCAGATGGAATTTAGTCTCCTCTCTAGGTTAAGAGAACAAAGTTTTCTTAGAATGCAATTTTTGATAACAGACTATGGATTTCTTTACCTTTCATTGATTTATAATTGTTTTCATCATCTGTTTTTTTACTTCGGTAAAGTAAAGAAGCCTTATTTAAGATTTTGGTACATGTAGGATGGACTAAGCTTTCCCCACTCTTGCAAGCAAGTTCCCTTATCCAAGCTTTTTATTAGTTGATCTGCCCCTGACATCAGAGTCCATTTGAGCACGAGTTGGCCTATAATTTAGCATGATGAACTATGACTATGCCTTGCACTTCAGAGAAAATGGGTTTAAAATGATTTTTTTTTTCTTCAAAACTGCACAGCCAGTTCTTTCAG
>NW_017212738.1:0-93076 GCF_001704415.2 Capra hircus
TTATAGTACTTTTCATAATGCGGGAAAACCCACCAGATGTTGAGGCCATAATCCTGAACTCTACCATGCCGCCACGCCACCGGACCCTCAAACTTAGTAAATCCCAAAGAAATCCGTGCCAGAAAAGGCTGGAAGCAGTACACCCGACCATGAATGTCCCCACGGAGGGTGGTTGCAGCAAAAAGAGCAAAAACGATGAGCTCCCACGTGTGTACAGACAGTCACTGGACTCCCTTCCCATCATTCAGAAAGATTAAAGGATCAGCTGCTTAACCCAGGTTAATTCACGAGTAAACAGATACTTTTCCCTTAGAGAAAAGTGGGGAGAAACTCTACCTGTTTCTAAAGGTCCCTATACGTTAACATCTTGTCCCCCTTTGCTAGCTGGTCTGGGGGCCGGCCTCCGTACTCCGTAAGAATTCGGCAATCCCACCATCCGCTATGTAACTCAGGTGGAAATACAAAAAGTCTATCAAACGCAGACCTTGATACTGCCATCGCATCATCCTTTCAAAGTGATGGCGAAGTTTATATTTGGCTCGTGGTCGATGAGGCCTCGCCTAGTGCCAGCGAGTGCTACGCCTTTTCTCAGGGGCCAGAGCCCTTTATACTTTCGTCCTTTGCAACGCCCACCTCAGACTAAATGGTGTCTAAGAGCACCACAAAGAGGGCTGCAGCGACGCGCTGCAGCCAGGTTGTCTCTCAGACCTCGAACGCCTGACACGACAGGTCAGTTCCCAGGCCATAAATCTTTTGAAAAAGAGACCTGCGATCGATGGACAGGCTTCTGAGAAATGTCGTTCTGCAGGATTGCCTGCCAGGAAGAGTTAGTGTCTCTGTATGCAGAGAACCTGAACCACACTTTCTGTTAGTCTTTCCTTTACTCAAATGGCTCTTCCTCAAAATATTTCCTTTCAAGCCTCTTCCTTTCATCCACATCTGAAAAGCAAATGCTCTTTCCAGGAAAACTCTTCCACCAATTCCATCTGCAACCCTCCTCCCTGTGAATTCTTTTTGTATGAAATTAGCCAGTTCTCGCCACATTTCCAGAGTTTCCCGTCTCCACAGGCCCCGCTTCCTCTCTGGCTTAAAGATGCTGCTCCAGAATCCACCTTCAGGCCCCTGGGCCCTTAGTTTGCTGAGGGCTCATTTCATCTCCCCTCCATTGCCAGCACTCACGCCTTGTGTATCTTTGAGATCCAGGTTTGCTCCACCATTTTAACAAAAGATTATGTTTAGGGAGGGGGTATCTTGGAGCTGCATCAAAATCACGAATATAATGGATATTTTCTTCATGCTTATTCAGCTGAGGCCTTTCTCCAGATTCGTTTAAAAGAATGTGGCCACCCATTGACTATAGTACTACACCGCCATGTGTAAAGGTGCTAGGCTAGTGGGAAGCCAGCCGGTTTTGTAGTGGAGCAAGGGGAATCTCAGCCTTCGGGGCTGATGACTTAGGGATGGTTGAGAGAGGGGTAACTCTGGGAGAAGGCTCAAGAGGGAGGGACATAGTAGTAGTGGGGATAGCATATAGGGCTGCTTTGAGTTCATTTTGCTTTGGAAGGCAGCAGAAACTAACACAACATGGTAAAGCAGTTATCCTTTCGATTAAAAAATACTTTTAGAAAACCAAGAGAGCTGGGGAGAGGCACAAAAAGAAAATGTGCGCCCTACCAATCGTTGATCATCAGGCGGTATCTAAGGAAATAAATCTATGTTATTATTCTGGTGGCATTCAGATCTTCAGTGGTCCTCGCATAACTGCCTACTGAAGAAAAGAGCCAAATTCCCTTTGAGTCTGGCATTTCAGCCATGTAATCTTCGTTTCCCCGCACTCCCTCCTCCTGGCATATATCTTTTACTCTAGCCTAAACCACTTCCTGTTTCTAGGACACATTGTGACCATCCTATCTTATTTTGGTAAGAACACTTAACATGAGATCTACCCTCTTAACAACTTTTAAGTGTATATACAGTGTTTTTGGAGGAGGGCATGGCAATCCCTCCAATATCCTGGAGAATCCTATGGACAGAGGAGCCTGGCAGGCTATACTCTGTAGGGTCACAAATAGTTGGACATGACTTAAGCAACAGCACACAGCATACACAGCGTTTTTGACTCTAGATGCAATCTTGTACAGATCTCCAGGACTTATTTATCTTGCATAAAAATGTTTTATACCCTTTAACCATCATCTTTCCATTCCCCTTCCCCCAGCCCTGACAACCACCCTTCCATTCTTTGATTCTATGGCTTTAGATACCTCATCATGCAGTATTTGTCTTCTGTGATTGGCTTATTACACTCAGCATAATGTCTTTAAGATTCATCCGTGTTGTCACATTGGTGAAATTTTCTTTTCAAGGACTGAATAGTATTTCATTCATGTATGTATCACATTTTCTTTATCTGTTGATAGACATTTAAGTTGTTTCAATTTCTTGGCTTATGGTGACTAATGTTGCAATGAACATGTGGGTGCAGATATCTCTTTGAGATCTTGATTACCATTCTTTTAGATCAACACACAGAGGTGAGCTTGGCTGGATCATATGGCAGTTCTATTTTTAACTTTCTGAGGAACCTCCATACTGTTTTCCACAATGGCTGTACCATTTTGCATTCCACCAACAGTGCACGAGTGGTCCCTTTTCTCCACATTCTCAACCAACACTGGTTGTGCCTTTTGGTGGTTTTTTTTTTCTATAATAGTCATGACTATTTTTGACTGCACAACATTGCTCATACAATCCCCTCCATTTATAATGCCCTTTCTCACATTATGTCTCTCTAACCACAATTTAATAAATGTTTCTTGAGCACCTGTTTTGTGCCAGAGCTGGATCAGACATCACTTCCTTTGTGAAGTTTTATCTGGTCGTACAGACAATGAATTCCCACAGAATTTTGTTTTCCTTTTCTGTATTTTCCTTGTGGAAATTCACACTCTACAAAGACCTGTAAGATTGTTTTAACCCACAGTTAACCCATATGCTTTGTAAGGACAGAGACCATGTCTTCGTAATCCTGCAGTATCTCAGCACAGTACATCTTCAGAATACACTTTCAATAATTTTCTGTCAAATAAATTCAGGCCATGCAATTAATAATGATTCCCACTCACAATTCCAATAATTTCTCTGAGACATTAATCCTACTGAATCCTTGCTCTCCCCAGATTCAGCAAGACAAATGTGCTCCTATTCACCCCTCTACGGGGTAAGAATAGTGAGGCATTAGAAACGCTATATGCTAGCAATACTAAACAAGACATATGTGAGTGATACCTTAAAAGGGCATGTTATTAAAAAAAAAAAAAGTACCAACACCAAAGCTGCAGAGATGATCAGATGCCAGCAATGCCATGTGCCAAACACTGAAGGCAAAGGTGCGAGTGCAGCATGGTTTAGGGGATGAGGAAAGCATGTAGATCTTCTGAAAATGTACCTAGAATCCCCTATGTAGAAGCCTGGCACTAGCATCATCCTCACAAAGATACTGAGGATCTAGAAAAGTCCTTAGATCTGAGGCCCTTGTATTTGGGGCAGCAGTAATCTACCTGAAAAATAAAAAAACTGCCAGTAAGTGGCTGTTTAGCAGGAGATGAAAAGGCTGAAACATCAGAAACACCTTTGTTTCGTGGAAATAACACTAATTTAGTGAAAAGGGGAAGCAGGCTTTAGAGAAGAAAAAAAAATTGCTCCACCAAAACGTAGATAACAAACAGCTCCTTTTCCCTAGAGTTGAAAGCGAGCGAAATGAGTAGCTAGGGTACCTCAAGGGCAAAGGAGCATGTTTGGGGTTTGTTACTGTTATTATTTTAAGGTGATAGCTGACCGTGTGCCTCTCATTTCTGGAATGGGAACAGTGCTTCTGGGAAACATCACGGAGCTGTAGAAAGATCACAGGCTTTGGGGCTGATCAATTTCAGTTCAAATTCTAGCCTTGTGCTTACTAACTGTACCTTGGACAAGCTAATAAGTCCTGTGAGTCTCAGTCTTCTCAATTGTAAAACAGGGGTCATCATACCTAATTAGCAGGGTGGTTTGAAGGCAAAGGATAATAAGAACAGCATTTACTAGGAGGCGGGCACTATAAGCTTACTTCACATGTATTATTATCTCACCTGTGTTATCACACAACCCTCTGAACTAAGTGCTACTAGCTCCCCCATTTTGCAGATGAGGAAACTGGGGCTCTGAATGGTTAAGTGATTTACCCAAAATCATACCACTAATGGATGACACAGCTAGGACTGAAATTCAAATCAGGATGTTATCTTATTCACTACAACAGTCAGCCTTGCTAGAAACCATCTCCAAAAGTTGGCACACCCATCCCCAGGGCTGGGAATTGGGGCAGTTTGCAGACTATCCTTTGCTTCCAGACCATTGTTCCTCTGCCATATCTCTCAAGAAAACTATTCTATTCCTAGCTGTCTTGATGAATCTAGCAAGAATTTTGGTTAGTAGACCCTGAACTTTGCTTTTTCAAGGCCGCTGATTGTGTCTTATCCTAGTAACTCAATAGTAGTAGTAGTAGTGACAATAACAGAAATAATAGCTCACTTTTACTGATGGCTTGCTATGCATCAGGCATTGCACTAAACACTTCATATGCATGAGCTTATTTAATCTTTATAATGACTCTGTGGTGTGAGTACTATTATTCAATAAGATAATGAATGTTAAGTCCCTGGCACAGAGTAAGCTCAATAACTGCTGGTTCTTACTCTGAATATTACTTCTCAGTAGGTCTGCAGAATGCAAAGCACTCACAGAAGGGATGGGCAATCTTGTTTATATTAAGAGTAACTGTCCCAATACATGCATGCATACTCAGTCCCTTCAGTCGTGTCCAACTCTGTGCGACCTCATGGACTGTAGCCCACAAGGCTCCTCTGTTGATGGTGATTCTCCAGGCAAGAATATTAGAGTGGGTTGCCATTCCGTTCTCCATGGGATCTTCCTGACCCAGGGATCGAACTGGCATCTCTTATGTCTCAGCATTGCAGGTGGATTCTTTACTACTGAGCCACCAAGGAAGCCCCACTAAATAGGTGAGGTTTTATGGGAAAGAAATATAAGAAATCCAATTGACTTGCTTTCACAATAAAAGGTAAAACTCTGTTCAATAAATAAAAGTGAATAAAGAAAACTTTGCTAGCATTTTATGCCAACACAAATGATAGAAGAACTAACAGAAAGTAGACTCAAGGAAATGGGAACTTTCAAAGAAGAGGGTTCTACAGATGCAGAGCCCTGTAGAGCCCTATCCATCCTTCCCTTCAGCAAAATTTCATTGAGCTCATAGCCTCTCTGAAGCCCATCCTTGGCACTCTTACCTTGGGAAGAAGAGGGAGAAAGAACAAAATCAAGCCAGAGAGAGAAGAGAAACTGAGAAGAAAGAGAAACAAATGAAAACAGCCAGCGTGCTCTGCCTGACCACTTCTCAGCTGCTGTTTTCAGAAGCCTTTACCACTATACCCTCTCCAGCTTCACCACCTTCCCGTCATCTCCAGTTAGCACTCAGCAAGCCAGACACATGAAGATCAGCAACTTGCTTCACTAACTTCCTCTCAAACTTAATCTCAATCAATTCAAAGGTGGTATAGACTCCATCCCTTCTCCCATTGCTCTCATCCTCCCAACTCCTCCTCCTGGAGATTAAGTGTCTGCACAAAGCATCTCTCCCTCTCAAAGGCTATCTCAGGGCCCTGAGGCCGGCCTTTCAACTCCCCCGAGGTCTCTTTTGAATTCATGCAACATTCATGTTGAACTCGACTTGAAGAAGTTGTCTGTATGTGTGTATGGCTCAGTGTAGGAGGAGAAAGGTAAGAACTCAGTAAATTGCTTCAGGTTGTGTTAAAAAAATAAAGCCCGAGGTCACACCCAAGTGATGGGTCAGAAGTTTCTTATATTTGCACTATGGTATAAACATAGTTTCTCTTTGTTCTTAATTCTTCTCTGTGACAGCAGAAATAGAATTATTTTCCCCAGACAATCTCTATTTTCAGTTCAAGTCTTTGATGCACTAACCTACTTTACTTCTCTCTGAGAAAGTGATACTATGATACGTGATAAGCCTTCCAGAGATTCTAAGCACTAGGATTCAAGCACACTGATGGAGCATGGAAACAAGTGGATATTTCTAATCAGTATGTGAACAAAGCATATTAGTCACCAGAATACCAAGGTCATGAACTGCTACATGGAAAACCTGCCGTCATACATTGTGCCTGTGGAATATTCACGATAAATGGTGAAACTTTTCTTAAAATGAAATTTCTTTTTCAGTCAGAAGGAACATCTGTTGGGCAAGTAATTTTCTGGAAGGAATGGAATTTTACACCTGTCACAGAGACCATTACCTGTTAGGCTTTTTAAATTAGAAAAGGTTAATTAGTTCATGTCTGGTTATAACGACTTCATTGAGGCTTCTTGTGAAATCTGATTAGAAGGCAAATATCTGATGGTTGGCATGACAGAGACCACCTCTGTGCCTTCTGCAGCTGGGTCAGTATGCCTAAACTGAAAGAAGAGCACATGTGGTGTTAGGCAAAGAAGAGTAGTGAGTTAACAGTAAATGATTTAAAGAGCTGGCTGATATTAATCAAACATACATTACTGAGGCTTCTTCTTTACATCTAAGAAATTTAAAAGCTGAAAATCTTAAAGAATTTTTCGATTTTAGGCATGATACAAATCAGTCTTATTCAGACCATATCAGGGTATTTTTTTTGTTTGTTTTGCAAAACATTCACTCATTTAACAATCGAGGTTAAAAGACCATGAGGCTCTAAGTACTGCTTCCATTTCCAAAATTATAGGAATTATGGGACACAGACCAGATGATGTGGCTCCCATGGCCCATCAAATTGCAACCAATGTTGGCAGGTTCTTCATTTTCCTACCCCCTTGCCAGCTGCTCAGTTGGCTACTACATTCAACTTTGGCCTATGTCTACAACATACACGAATGGGCTTCCCTTCAAGGGCTTCATTAATAGCTTTCAGCATCTGCTCAAATTCCAAGCATCAAGTACTAAATCCAGAAACAGACTGGCATACGGCTGCATTGTTCTACTTGTAGAAAATGAAAACACAGAAATGCACTCTCAACTAGTGAACTTTAAGAACCACTGCTGGCTTAAAATAAAAAACTTGAAGGGTCCTTCTTATCTGCATGTGTGTGTGTGTGTGTGTGTGTGTGTGTGTGCGTGTGCGTGCATACACATATGTATACACACATTTGTTTCTAAGTGCATAGAAAAAGATCTGAAAATATTCACATCAAATGTACATTAATATGTTAATGGTTACCCACTAAGACTGGGATAAAAGGTGACAATTGAGGAGCTTTCACTCTTTATATCATACTAACTTTCATTTTGTTTTCCCATCATCATTGAAGGATCTGGGGATATAAATAAATCATAATTATAGGTCTCGGTTTGATTGGAGAAAATTGAGAAGGGAAGCATAAAATTTCTGTGCATTTTGTAAAATATAACCATCACAAGGTCAAAGACCTTGTCTGTTTTGTTCACCACCACATCCCCAACAGCTATCACTTTTGCCTGGCCTATAGTAGGTATTCAATGAATATTTGCTGAATGACTAGATGAATAAATGTTTGAATCAAAAGACAAAGGGAGCCCTTCAGAGATCTATATGGTGAGAGAGCAGGGATTATGCCATGTAGATGGTAAGAGAAGAAAAGACGAATATGGTTTAAAAGGGAAAAAAAATTGTACTGGGGAGCCAAGGGAGCTGGATCTAATTGACAATTAGATCTAATTGACTTTGGACAGGTCTTTTCCTCTCTCTAGGACTCAAAGTCCTCATTTGTAAAGCAAGAGGATTAGGGTCAACTTATAGTATTCAAATTGTTTATAACAATGAGCCCATATTATTTAAAAGAAATCCAAGAAGATGTAAAATAATTACAAATGTAAAAATTCATACAGTTGTCTGAGATGATGTACACCTAGTGTTAATGATGGTTACTTACGGAGAATTTTTTTGCTTCATTTTCCTCAATTACTTGAACATTTTATAATAACCGTGTATAGTTTTTATAAAAGCAAACATCACTGTGCTATTTTAAAGTGATAAAATAAATAAATAAGTAACTGAAGCATTGAAATTAGCCAAACAGGATAAAAAGGGAGACCCCGACGGTTACAATCCCTCATGGTAAGAACAAGCCTCCTCCAGACTTGGCACCTGTCTGGAAAAGATCAAAGTGTTCTACATGCTCCTGGTGAGACCACCATTCCACCTCCCCCATCCTTTCCATTATCAACCACTATGCACTACATAAGACCATTCTCAAGAAGAGACTACATTTAAAATCTGCCCATTTGTCCCCAGCCAAGAGCTCAGAGGGACATATCATGCTCTAAATGCCTATCCACATCAATCACCACAAAAAGTTCTAACCACCTACATCATCCATTATTACTCACATTCTTTTTAAAATATTTTAAAATTTCTTCTATTGAAGTATAGTTGATTTACAAGGTTGTGATAATTTCTGCTGTACAGCAAAGTGTGTGTATATATAATACAATGTAATATGAAAAAGAATGTGTGTGTACATATATGTATGAATATACATGAATATATATATGTATATACATGTATAATACACATATATATATATTCTTCTCTGTTATGGCTTAGCACACAATATTGAATGTAGTGCCCTGTGTTATACAATAGGACCTTGTGGTTTATCCATCCTATATATAATACTTTGCATCTGCTAATCCCAACTCCCAATCCATCCCTCCCCCACCCCCTTCCCCCTTGGCAACCACAAGTCTGTTCACTATACCTGATCGCTAACATTCTTTCTCACATGGAAATGAATCCCTACACTTCCTAATCTGGCTCCATCTACCACCCCTCCCCACACTCCCAAACCCTTTTCTCCTGCTCTTTGCAAAATCCCCAAAACCTTCAACTTCTTCAAAACCTCGCTTGAACTTTTTGCTGTATCAAAAACTTGGCTCCCCTCTGTGGATCTTGCTTCCTGTAAAGTCTTCTCAAGTGGTGGCCATTTTTTCTCATGTCCAACAGACCACTGAACACAGAGGTAGGGTATGTATCCTTGCTCTACCTTGGCACTTTCTGTCCGTGGTTTCCCCCCTAAATCCCCTGGCCTAGCTCCTTTCAATCAGTTTGCTATCAAACTATATTACCTACCACAGCTCCTTATTGCAGTTATCTGCCAGAAAATTTGGAAAACTCAGCAGTGGCTGCAGGACTGGAAAAGGTCGGTTTTCACTCCAATCCCTAAGAAAGGCAATACCAAAGAATGCTTAAACTACCACACAATTGCATTCATCTCACATGCTAGCAAAGCAATGCTCAAAATTCTCCAAGTCAGGCTTCACCCATGAACTTCCAGATGGTTAAGCTGGTTTTAGAAAAGGCAGAGGAACCAGAGATCATATTGCCAACATCCGCTGGATCATTGAAAAAGCGAGAGAGTTCCAGAAAAACATCTACTTTGTTGACTATGCCAAAGCCTTTGATTCTGTGGATCACAACAAACTGGAACATTCTTAAAGAGATGGCAATCCCAGACCACCTGACCTGCCTCCTGAGAAATCTGTACGCAGGTCAAGAAGCAACAATTAGAACTGGATATGGAACAACAGACTGGTTCCAAATAGGAAAAGGAGTACATCAAGGCTCTATATTGTCACCCTGCTTATTTAACTTGTATGCAGAATATGTCATGCGAAATGCCGGGCTGGAAGAAGCACAAGCTGGAATCAAGATTGCTGGGAGAAATATCAATAACCTCAGATATGCAGATGGCACCACCCTTATGGCAGAAAATGAAAGAGCTAAAGAGCCTCTTGATGAAAGTGAAAGAGGAGAGTGAAAAAGTTGGCTTAAAACTCCACATTCAGAAAACCAAGATCATGGCATCCAGTCTCATCACTCCATGGCAAATAGATGGGGAAGCAATGGAAACAGTGACAGGCTTTATTTTGGGGGGCTCCAAAATCACTGCAGATGGTGACTGTAGCCATGAAATTAAAAGACACTTGCTCCTTGAAAGAAAAACTATGACCAACCTACATAGCATATTAAAAAGAAGAGACATTACTTTGTCAACAAAGGTCCATCTAGTCAAAGCTATGGTTTTTCCAGTAGTCATGTATAGATGTGAGAGTTGGACTATAAAGAAAGCTGAGTGCTGAAGAATTGATGCTTTTGGACTGTGGTGTTGGAGAAGACTCTTGGGAGTCCCTTGCACTGCAAGGCAATCCAACCAGTCCATCCTAAAGGAGATCAGTCCTGAGTGTTCATTGGAAGGACTGATGTTGAAGCTGAAATTCCAGTACTTTGGCCACCTGATGTGAAGAGCTGACTCATTTGAAAAGATCCTGATGCTGGGAAAGATTGACGGCAGGAGGAGAAGGGGACGACAGAGGAAGAGATGGGTGGATGGCATCACCGACTCTATGGACATGAGTATGAGTAAGCTCCGGGAGTTGGTGCTGGACAGGGAAGCCTGATGTGCTGCAGTCCATGGAGTCACAAAGAGTCAGATATGACTGAGTAACTGAACTGAACTGACCTTCCTCCCGTTCAAGTCGCCTTATTCATTGTTGATTTTAGCTCATGATTCACTGTCTTTCTGACAACCACTCATGTCATCATTCTTGGAGATTTCAATATCTATGTGGAGTCTATATGCATATATTTTCTACATTATAAATAATCCATGTAATACTCTGGCCCCTTACTTGCTTGACTTCTGCTCAAAGATCTTGTCCTCTTATCAGTCCCAGCCACCGATGTGTGCTAAGTTGCTTCAGTCGTATCCAAATCTTTGCAATGCTATGGACTGTAGCCTACCAGGCTCCTCTGTCCATGGGAATACCCAGGCAAGAATATGGAATGGGTTGCCATTTCCTTCTCCAGCGGGTCTTCCTGACCCAGGGATCGAACCTGCATCTCTTACGTCTCCTATATTGGCAGGTCGGCCAGCCACCTATGCCCACTCTCCTCTTTTAGTTAAGAGATCACTTAACTTAGGTCTGTCAGACTCTAATAAGTCTTATACACTTAACCATAAATTACATGGCCTTCCCATATAGGTAGTATGCAATACTATGCTTCCCTCCCCCTCTTTTGTTTTATGTAAACAACCTGTATGTACCTGTTTGTATAAAGTGGTATAAACAAGTAAGCCAAAAGGCAGATATTGGGAGGGGCACTCCTAAGATGGCAGAGGAATAGGACGAGGAGACCACTTTCTCCCCCACAAATTCATTGAAAGAACATTTGAATGCTGAGCAAATTCCACAAAACAATTTCTGAATGCTGGCAGAGGACACAGACACCCAGAAAGACAGCCCATTGTCTTCAGAAGGAGGTAGGAAAAAATATAAATGATAAAAAGAGACACAAAAGAGGTAGGGACAGAGATCCATCCCGGGAAGGAAGTCTTAAAAAAGAGAGAATTTCCAAATGCCAGGAAACACTCTCCCCAGTGGGTCTGTGGCAAGTCTTGGGATCTCAGCGGGCAACAGAGCCGGGAGGAAAAATAAATAATTAATTAATTAAAACCCACAGATTACGTGCCCAAGGGCAACTCCCAGTGGAGAAGCAGCCCAGACCCTTGCATCCACCACTAGCAAGCAGGGGCTGGACAGGGAGGCGCGGGCTGTATTGCTTAGGGTAAGGACCAGGCCTGAATGCCCTGAGGGCAATCTGAGGGAACTAACTTAAGATAGCAACCTAGACTGTGGGATAGCCAGAGAGAGAGAGAGAGAGAGAGAGAACTATCCCGTGAAAAGCCCTAACCTAAGACACCACCAGGCCCGCTCACAAAACAAAGTGCTGAGCAGAGCTAGCCGGCTGCGGACCTGCACATCCCCCGCCAGAGACAGGCAGGCAGGGGCAGCCAGAACTGGAAGAGGGCAATTACGGCCCAGAGAGGCATCCTCTACCAAACTGCAAGCAAGCTTCATTGCTAACCAAGACTTCTTGCAATTCTGGACAGTTGACATCCGCATGGAGGGTTGCAGCCAGAGATCAGTTCCCCAGAAGAAACACATGGCACACCTGAGAAGGTGCACCCATTGTACACCCAGAAAACCGAGTGACTGGGACAGGGGAGGCGATAAGACACAGCCTCCAACTGGGGGTGACTGCGCTCGCCGAGGACCTGGTCACCTGAGCTGCTTGGACCTGGGAAGGGCACAAAGCACAGGCCCAACTGAATCTGTGCCTTTGTGGAGTACCTGAGAACCTGAACCTCAGTGGCTTAGACCTGGGAATTGCATGCAACCCAGGGCCTGCCTCAGACAGTTCCCCGGCAGAGCAGCCTAGAGCCTGAGCAGTGTAGACAGGGAAAGCACACACACCGTGAGCAGGGGCAAACCCAGTGCGGCTGAAACACTGCGAGCACTCTCCACACATGCCAGTGATATTTGTTTGCAGTGTTCCTCCCTCCCCACAGCACGAGTGAACAAGTGAGCCTCAAAAAGTGACCACCATCGCCCCCTTGTGTCAGGGCAGAAATTAGACACTGAAGAGACCAGCAAACCGAAGAAGCTAAACAGAGGGAACTGCTTTGGAAGTGACAGGTGCAACAGATTAAAACCCTGTAGTTAGCACTGACCACAAAGATCTTGAGAAGTATAAGCCTAATCAAGGAACTATCTGAAAATGAACTGACCCCACACTGTCTGCAACAGCTTCAGAGAAAGTCCTAGATATAGTTTTACTATTATCATTTTTTTATTTTTTAAATTAAAAAAAAAATTTAAGTCCTTTATTACTCCTTTAATTCTCATTTTTATAACCTACTATTACCTTGCCTGGCTTGGAGAATATTGAGCATTACTTTACTAGCGTGTGAGATGAGTGCAACTGTGCAGTAGTTTGAGCATTCTTTGGCATTGCCTTTCTTAGGGATTGGAATGAAAACTGACCTTTTCCAGTCCTGGGGCCACTACTGAGTTTTCCAAATTTGCTGGCATATTGAGTGTAGCAATTTCACAGCATCATCTTTCAGGATTTGAAAGAGCTAGACTGGAATTCCATCACCTCCACTAGCTTTGTTCGTAGTGATGCTTTCTAAGGCCCACTTGACTTCACATTCCAGGATGCCTGGCTCTAGGTGAGAGATCACACCATCATGATTATCTTGGTCGTGAAGATCGTTTTTGTGCAGTTCTTCTGTGTCATTGCCACCTCATCTCACACACTAGTAAAATAATGCTCAAAATTCTCCAAGCCAGGCTTCAGCAATATGTGAACCGTGAACTTCCAGATGTTCAAGCTGGTTTTAGAAAAGGCAGAGGAACCAGAGATCAAATTGCCAACATCTGCTGGATCATGGAAAAAGCAAGAGAGTTCCAGAAAAAACGTCTATTTCTGCTTTCTTGACTATGCCAAAGCCTTTGACTGTGAGGATCACAATAAACTGTGGAAAATTCTGAAAGAGATGGAAATACCAGAGCACCTGACTTGCCTCTTGAGAAACCTATATGCAGGTCAGGAAGCAACAGTTAGAACTGGACATGGAACAACAGACTGGTTCCAAATAGGAAAAGGAGTACGTCAAGGCTCTATATTGTCACCCTGCTTATTTAACTTATATGCAGAGTACATCATGAGAAACGCTGGGCTAGAAGAAGCACAAGCTGGAATCAAGATTGCCGGGAGAAATATCAATAACCTCAGATATGCAGATGACATCACCCTTATGGCAGAAAATGAAGAGGAACTAAAAAGCCTCTTGATGAAAGTGAAAGAAGAGAGTGAAAAAGTTGGCCTAAAGCTCAACATTCAGAAAACGAAGATCATGGCTTCTGGTCCCATCACTTCATGGGAAATAGATGGGGAAACAGCAGAAACAGTATCAGACTTCATTTATTTTTTTTTTTTGGCTCCAAAATCACTGCAGATGGTGACTGCAGCCATGAAATTAAAAGACACTTACTCCTTGGAAGGAAAGTTATGACCAATCTAGATAGCATATTGAAAAGCAGAGACATTACTTTGCCCACAAAGGTCTGTCTAGTAAAGGCTATGGTTTTTTCCAATAGTCATGTATGGATGTGAGAGTGGGACTGTGAAGAAAGCTAAGCGCCGAAGAATTGATGCTTTTGAAGTGTGGTGTTGGAGAAGACTCTTGAGAGTCCCTTGGACTGCAAGGAGATCCAACCAGTCCATTCTGAAGGAGATCAGCCCTGGGATTTCTATGGAGGGAATGATGCTGAAGTTGAAACTCCAGTACTTTGGCCACCACATGTGAAGAGTTGACTCATTGGAAAAGACTCTGATGCTGGGAGGGATTGGGGGCAGGAGGAGAAGGGGACAACAGAGGATGAGATGGCTGGATGGCATCACTGACTCGATGGACGTGAGTCTGAGTGAACTCCGGGAGTTGGTGATGGACAAGGAGGGCTGGTGTGCTGCGATTCATGGGGTTGCAAAGAGTCGGACACGACTGAGCAACTGAACTGAACTGATTACCTTGCCAAAAAAAGACCCTACTTTTAAAGCAAACTTAATATATTTTATAATTTTTGTGACTTTGTTTTGTTTGTTTAATATTATGTTTTTGAGAATCTAACCTCTACTCTAGATTTTTACTTTTTGCTTTTTGGTATATGTTATCAATTTTGAGAACCCAGTCTTCAGTACCAATTTTTACTTGGGAGTGAGATAACCGGCTTGATTGCTCTCTACCCCTTTTGACTCTTTTTCCCCACCAGGTCACCTCTATCTCCTCCCTCTCCCTTCTCTTCTCTACCCAACTCTGTGAATCTCTTAGTGTGTTTCAGGCTGTGGAGAACACTTGGGGAACAGATTACTGGCTGGATCTGTCTCTCTCCTTTTGATTCTGCCTTTTATCCTCCTGGCCACCTCTATCTCCTCCTCCCTCTTCTCTTCTCTGTGTAACTCCGTGAATATCTCTGAGGGGTCCAAACTGTGGAAAGCACATAGGGAAGTGATTACTGGCTAGCTTGCTGTCTCTCCTTTTGATTCACCCTCTTCTCCTCCTGATCACCTCTATCTCCCTCCTCCCTCTTCTCTTCTCCATGTAACTCTGTGAACCTCCCCAGGAGTTCCTCAATGTGGAGAAGCTTTTCATCTTTAACCTAGATGTTTTATCATCAGTGCTCTATAGATGGAGAAGTTTTGAGGCTACTGTAAGAATAAGACTGAAAACCAGAGGCAGGAGGCTTAAGTCTAAAACCTGAGAACACCAGAGAACTCCTGACTCCAGGGAACATTAATTGATAGGAGCTCATCAAAAGGCTCCATACCTACACTGAAACCAAGCACCACCCAAGGGCCAACAAGTTCCAGAGCAAGACATACCATGCAGATTCGCTAACAACACAGGAACATAGCCCTGAGCTTCAACATACAGACTGCCCAAAGTCACACCAAACCCACTGACATCTCAAAATTCACTACTGGACACTTCATTGCACTCCAGAGAGAAGAAATCCAGCTCCACCCACCAGAGCACAGACACAAGCTTCCCTAGCCAGGAAACCGTGGCAAGCCACCCGTCCAACCCCACCCAAGGAAGGAACCTCCACAATAAAGAGGAACCACAAACTGCCAGAATACGGAAAAGCCACCCCAAACACAGCAATATAAACAAGATGAAAAGGCAGAGAAATACTCAGCAGGTAAAGGAACAGGATAAATGCCCACCAAACCAAACAAAAGAGGAAGAGATAGGGAATCTACCTGATAAAGAATTCTGAATAATGACAGTGAAAATGATTCAAAATCTTGAAAACAAAATGGAGTTACAGATAAATAGCCTGGAGACAAGCATTGAGAAGATGCAAGAAAGGTTTAACAAGGACCAAGAAGAAATTAAAAAAAGAGTCAATATATAATGAATAATGCAATAAATGAGATAAAAAACACTCTGGAGGGAACCAACAGTAGAATAATGGAGGCCATAAATCTAGCCTTGGTAAATTCAAACAATTGAAATCATTCCATGCATCTTTCTGAACTCAATGCAGCAAGATTAGATCTCAATTACTGGAGAAAAACTGTTAAAAATCCCAACATATGGAGGCTGAACAACACGCTGCTGAATAACCAACAAATCACAGAAGAAATAAAAAAAGAAAGCAAAATATGCATAAAAACGAATGAAAATGAAAACACAACAACCCAAAACCTGTGGGACACTGTAAAAGCAGTGCTAAGGGAAGGTTCATAGCAATACAGCCTTACCTCAGGAAACAAGAATAAAGTCAAATAACCTAACTCTACACCTAAAGCAACTAGAAAAGGAAGAAATGAAGAACCCCAGGGTTAATAGAAGGAAAGAAACATTAAAAATTAGGGCAGAAATAAATATAAAAGAAAAAAAGAGACCATAGCAAAAATCAACATAGCCAAAAGCTGGTTCTTTGAGAAAATAAATAAAACTGACAAACCATTAGCCAGACTCATCAAGAAACAAAGGGAGAAGAATAAAATTAACAAAATTAGAAATGAAAATAGAGAGCTCACAACAGACAATACAGAAATACAAAGGATCATAAGAGACTACTATCAGCAACTATATATCAATAAAATGGACAACATGGAATAAATGGACAAATTCTTAGAAAAGTACAACTTTCCAAAACTGAACCAGGAAGAAATAGAAAATCTTAACAGACCCATCACAAGCACGGAAATTGAAACTGTAATTAGAAATCTTCCAGCAAACAAAAACCCAGGACCAGATAGCTTCACAGCTGAATTCTACCAAAAATTTCGAGAAGAGCTAACATCTATCCTACTCAAATTCTTCCAGAAAATTGCAGAGGACGGTAAACTTCCAAACTCATTCTATGAGGCTACCATCATCCTAATACCAAAACCTGACAAAGACGCCACAAAAAAAGAAAACTAGAGGCCGATATCACTGATGAACACAGGTGCAAAAATCCTTAACAAAATTCTAGCAATCAGAATCCAACAGCACATTAAAAAGATCATACATCATGACCAAGTGGGTTTTATCTCAGGGATGCAAGGATTCTTCAATATCCACAAATCAATCAATGTAATTCACCACATTAACAAATTGAAAGATTAAAAACCATATGATTATCCCAATAGATACAGAGAAAGCCTTTGGCAAAATTCAACATCCATTTATGATAAAACTTTCCAGAAAGCAGGAATAGAAGGAACATACTTCAACATAATAAAAGCCATATATGACAAACCCACAGCAAGCATTATCCTCAATGGTGAAAAATTGAAAGCATTTCCCCTAAAGTCAGGAACAAGACAAGGGTGCCGACTCTCACCACTACTATTCAACATAGTTTTGGAAGTTTTGGCTACAGCAATCAGAGCAGAAAAAGAAATAAAAGGAATCCAGATTGGAAAAGAAGAAGTAAAATTCTCACTCTTTGCAGATGATATGCCCGATCATCTACATAGAAAACCCTAAAGGCTCCGCCAGAAAATTACTAGAGCTAATCAATGAATATAGTCAAGTTGCAGGATATAAAATTAACATATAGAAATCCCTTGCATTCCTATACACTAACAATGAGAAAACAGAAAGAGAAATTAAGGAAAGAATTCCATTCACCATAGCAACGAAAATAATAAAATGCTTAGGAATATATCTACCTAAAGAAACAAAAGGCCTATATAGAGAAAACTATAAAACACTTTGATTTTGAAAGAAATCAAAGAGGACACAAATAGATGGAGAAATATACTATATTCATGGATTAAAAGAATCAATATAGTGAAAATGAGTATACTACCCAAAGCAATCTATAGATTCAATGCAATGCCTATCAAGCTACCAACAGTATTTTTCACAGAACTAGAACACATAACTTCACAATTTGTATGGAAATACAAAAAAAACTCAAATAGCCAAAGCAATCTTGAGAAAGAAAAATGGACCTGGAAGAATCAACCTGCCTGACTTCAGGCTCTACTACAAAGCCACTGTCATCAAGACAGTATGGTACTGGCACAAAGACAGAAATATCAATCAATGGAACAAAATAGAAAGCTCAGAGATAAATCCACGCACCTATGGACACCTTATCTTTGATAAAGGAGGCAAGAATATACAATGGAGTATAGGCAATCTCTTTAACAAGTAATGCTGGGAAAACTGGTCAACCACGTGTAAAAAAATGAAACTAGAACACTTTCTAACACCATACACAAAAATAAATTCAAAATAGATTAAAGATCTAAATGTAAGACCAGAAACTATAAAACTCCTAGAGGAAAACAGGCAAAACACTCTCTGACATAAATCACAGGAGTATCCTCTATGACCTACCTCCCAGAATAATGGAAATAAAAGCAAAAATAAACAAATGGGACCTAATTAAACTTAAAAGCTTTTGCACGATGAAGGAAACTATAAGCAAGGTGAAAAGACAGCCTTCAGAATGGGAGAAAATAATAGCAAACCAAACAACTGACAAAGAATTCATGTCAAAAATATACAAGCAACTCCTGCAGCTCAATTCCAGGAAAACAAACGACCCGATCAAAAAAATATGCCAAAGAACTAGACAGACATTTCTCCAAAGAAGACATACAGAGGGCTAACAAACACATGAAAAGATGCTCAACATCACTCATTATCAGAGAAATGCAAATCAAAACCACAGTGAGGTACCATTTCATGCTGATCAGAATGGCTGCTGTCAAAAAGTCTACAAGCAATAAATGCTGGAGAGGGTGTGGAGAAAAAGGAACCCTCTTACACTGTTGGTGGGAATGCACACTAGTACAGCCACTATGGAGAACAGTGTGGAGATTCCTTAAAACACTGGAAATAGAACTGCCTACTGCTGGGCATACACACAGAAGAAACCAGAATTGAAAGAGACACATGTACCCCAACGTTCATCGCAACACTCTTTATAATAGCCAGGACATGGAAGCAACCTAGATGTCCATCAGCAGATGAATGGATAAGAAAGCTGTGGTACATATACACAATGGAAAATTACTCAACTGTTAAAAAGAATACATTTGTATCAGTTCTAATGAGGCGGATGAAACTGGAGCCTATTATACAGAGTTAAGTAAGCCAGGGGAAAAAAAAAACACCAATACAGTATACTAACACATATATATGGAATTTAGAAAGATGGTAATGATGACCCTATATGCAAGACAACAAAAGAGACACAGATGTATAGAACAGTCTTTTGGACTCTGTGGGAGAGGGAGAGGGTGGGGTGATTTGCGAGAATGGCATTGAAACATGTATATTATCATATGTGAAACAGATCGCCAGTTCAGGTTCGATGCATGAGACAAGGTGCTCAGGGCTGGTGCACTGGGATGACCCAGAGGGATGGGATGGGGAGGGAGGTGGGAGCGGGGTTCAGGATGGGGAACACGTGTACACTGTGGCGGATTCATGTCAATGTATGGCAAAATCACTACAATATTGTAAAGTAATTAGCCTCCAATTAAAATAGATAAATTTATATTAAAAAGAGAGGCACATATGGGCCACACTCAGCATAAAGCTAGCAGCTGTCTAATTTCAACCTGGCAGCTATAACAATCCTGCTAAACCTGGGAGTCAGATCATGTCTCAGAACTCTGCAATGGCTGCACTTTTAATTCAGGGTAAAAGCCTGTAAGTAAAAGGTCTACAAGTCCCTTTAAAATCTGGCCCCCTTCTATTAATCTGGTCCCCAGTATTCTTGCCTGGAGAATCTCATGGACAGAGGAGCCTGGTAGGCTACAGTCCACGGGGTCGCAAAGAGTCAGACACGACTGAGCGACTTCACTTTCACTTTCACTTTCATGCACTGACTTAAGCCACATGGGCCCTACTTTGCTGCCACTCAAACTTCCATATAGGCCTCCATCAAGTGTTTTCACTCAGTGTTCTCTATTGCATTGAGAGCTCACACCCAGTGCAAGTTCCCAAAACCTTCCATGGCTTTACACTGAGGGTGGCTCATATGTGCCTTTTGGTTTACTTGTTTATACCACTTTATACAAACAGAGGCATACAAACTGTTTATATTAAAAAAAAAAAAGAGGGGAAGGGAAGCATAGTGTCACAGACTACCTATATGGGAAGGCCATATAATTTATGGTTAAGCAAATAAGACTTATTAGAGTCCGAAAGACCTAAGTTAAGTGATCGAACCACTTAAAGGTAAAGAAAGAAAAATGACCAATCTGATTTTTAAAAATCACCCTTCATCCCCTGCCCAGGCCTCTGTTTTCTCATCTGCAAAGTGTGAAAATAACCATATCAGCCACGTTACTGAATCATATGATGCATGCAAGGTGCTTGCTACATAGCAAGCATTTAGTAAATATCAGACATTATTATTATTAATCAATGAAATGTAAAAGAAGTTTAAGTACTGAGATTCCAAGAGTAATTATTTTGAGGTATAACCCAGAAGGTAGCCTGGTATTTGAGTGGACAAACTTTCCTTTAGTACAAATTTGGGCTTTAAAACTTCTTAACAAACTTCACATCAAACATTTCTACAGCCCTAGGATTTCACCAAATACAGTCAAGAAATGACGTTGTTTGTTTAGGTCTCTCTCACACTGACACTCTCTGTGTCTCAGTGTTGTATGCCTCATAGCAACAGTGAACTGACACAGTCTTGAATTTGGCAATGGGCTTGCTTCATGAGAAAAGTTCCCCTAGCAAGTACTGCCACCTCCAAACGCCTCCTCAAATAAACCCAGTTCCTGCTCCTCAAACACTCCAATATCAGGATTTATTTGGCCTTCAAACAAGGGGAAAAAATCCTTTGCTTTTCTCTCAAAGCCATAAAACTCACAAAATTTTTAATCTATAAAAACAAAAGCTGGTCTCAAAACTCCAAAGAGAGCATGACAGGACCACTGACAAGGTAGTTGTGACAATCTCACCTCGGTGGAAGTGTGAGAAAATTGTAGTGAGAAACTACAGACCCTCAGAGGGTTCACACTACTACCTAGGGCAAAGAGGCAAAATTAGTCGTATATTAAAAAGCCATTATTTTGACAGTCATGAGAGAGACATCTTCTAATTCTAAAAGTAAAGTAGGCAGACATAAGACAAATGAAAAGGATACCAGGATATCATGGTGGTGTTTAAAAATGGATGAAAATATATTTGATTTTATTTTAAGATTTCAGAAAATGTGACAATATTTTCAGAGCTTTGTGGTCTTTGGTAGGAGTGCGCCCTCTAGTGACTGAAGCAATGACGTGCAAGTGAAAAGGCACCTAGTTCAGCTCAGTTCAGTTCAGTCGCTCAGTCGTGTCCGACTCTTTGCGACCCCATGACTTGCAGTCCGCCAGGCCTCCCTGTCCATCACCAACTCCCGGAGTTCACTCAGACTCACGTCCATCGAGTCAGTGATGCCATCCAGCCATCTCATCCTCTGTCGTCCCCTTCTCCTCCTGCCCCCAATCCCTCCCAGCATCAGAGTCTTTTCCAATGAGTCAACTCCTCACACGAAGTGGCCAAAGTACTGGAGTTTCAGCTTTAGCATCATTCCCTACAAAGAATACCCAGGACTGATCTCCTTTAGAATAGACTGGTTGGATCTCCTTGCAGTCCAAGGGACTCTCAAGAGTCTTCTCCAACACCACAGTTCAAAAGCATCAATTCTTTGGCGCTCAGCTTTCTTCACAGTCCAACTCTCACATCCATACATGACCACTGGAAAAACCATAGCCTTGACTAGACCGACCTTTGTGGGCAAAGTAATGTCTCTGCTTTTCAATATGCTATCTAGATTGGTCATAATTTTCCTTCCAAGGAGTAAGTGTCTTTTAATTTCATGGCTGCAGTCACCATCTGCAGTGATTTTGGAGCCCCCCCAAATAAAGTCTGGCACTGTTTCCCCATCTATTTCCCATGAAGTGATGGGACCAGAGGCCATGATCTTCGTTTTCTGAATGTTGAGCTTTAAGCCAACTTTTTCACTCTCTTCTTTCACTTTCATCAAGAGGATTTTTTGTTCCTCTTCATTTTCTGCCATAAGGGTGATGTCATCTGCATATCTGAGGTTATTGATATTTCTCCCGACAATCTTGATTCCAGCTTGTGCTTCCTCCAGCCCAGCATTTCTCATGATGTACTCTGCATATAAGTTAAATAAGCAGGGTGACAATATACAGCCTTGACGTACTCCTTTTCCTATTTGGAACCAGTCTGTTGTTCCATGTCCAGTTCTAACTGTTGCTTCCTTACCTGCATATAGGTTTCTCAAGAGGCAGGTCAGGTGCTCTGGTATTCCCATCTCTTTCAGAATTTTCCACAGTTTATTATGATCTACACAGTCAAAGGCTTTGGCATAGTCAAGAAAGCAGAAATAGATGTTTTTTTGGAACTCTCTTGCTTTTTCCGTGATCCAGCAGATGTTGGCAATTTGATCTCTGGTTCCTCTGCCTTTTCTAAAACCAGCTTGAACATTTGGAATTTCACGGTTCACATATTGCTGAAGCCTGGCTTGGAGAATTTTGAGCATTACTTTACTAGCGGGTGAGATGAGTGCAATTGTGCAGTAGTTTGAGCATTCTTTGGCATTGCCTTTCTTTGGGATTGGAATGAAAACTGACCTTTTCCAGTCCTGTGGCCACTGCTGAGTTTTCCAAATTTGCTGGCATATTGAGTGCAGCACTTTCACAGCATCATCTTTCAGGATTTGAAATAGCTCAACTGGAATTCCATCACCTCCACTAGCTTTGTTCGTGGTGGTGCTTTCTAAGGCCTACTTGACTTCACATTCCAGGATGTCTGGCTCTAGGTGAGTGATCACACCATCGTGGTTATCTGGGTCATAAGATTTTTTTGTATACTTCTTCTGTGTATTCTTGCCATGTCTTCTTAAAATCTTCTGCTTCTATTAGGTCCATACCATATTTGTCCTTTATTGTGCCCATCTATTCAAGAAATGTCCCCTTGGTATCTCTGATTTTCTTGAAGAGATCTCTAGTCTTTCCCATTCTGTTGTTTTCCTCTATTTCTTTGCATTGATCAATGAGGAATACTTTCTTATCTCTCTTTGCTATTCTTTAGAACTCTGCATTCAAATGGGTGCATCTTTCCTTTTCTCCTTTGTCTTTCACTTCTCTTCTTTTCACAGCTCCTTGTAAGGCCTCCTCAGACAGCCATTTTTCCTTTTTGCATTTCTTTTCCTTGGCGATGGGCTTGATCACTGCATCCTGTACAATGTCACGAACCTCCATCCTTAGTTCATCAGGCACTCTGTCTATCAGATCTAGTCCCTTGAATCTATTTGTCACTTCCACTGTGTAATCAGAAGGGATTTGATTTAGGTCATAACTGAATGTTCTGGTGGTTTTCCCCACTTTCTTCAATTTAAGTCTGAATTCGGCAACAAAGAGTTCATGATCTGAGCCACAGTCAGTTCCCAGTCTTGTTTTTGCTGGCTGTATTGAGCTTCTCCATCTTTGGCTGCAAAGAATAGAATCAATCTGATTTTGGTATTGACCATCTGGTGATGTCCATGTGTAGAGTCTTCTCTTGTGTTGTTGGAAGAGGGTGTTTGCTATGACCAGTGCGTTCTCTTGGCAAAACTCGATTAGACTTTGCCCTGCTTCATTCTGTACTCCAAGGCCAAATTTGCCTGTTACTCCAGGTGTTTCTTGACTTCCTACTTTTGCATTCCAGTCCCCTACAATGAAATGGACATCTTTTTTGGGTATTAGTTCTGGAAGTTCTTATAGATCTTCATAGAATCATTCAACTTCAACTTCTTCAGCATTACTGGTTGGGGCATAGACTTGGATTACTGTGATATTGAATGGTTTGCCTTGGAAACGAACAGAGATCATTCTGTCGTTTTTGAGATTGCATCCAAGTACTGCATTTCAGACTCTTTGTTGGCCATGATGGCTACTCCATTTCTTCTAAGGGATTCCTGCCTGCAGTAGTAGATATAATGGTCATCTGAGTTAAATTCACCCATTCCAGTCCATTTTAGTTTGCTGATTCCTAAAATGTCAATGTTCACTCTTGCCATCTCCTGTTTGATCACTGCCAATTTTCCTTGATTCATGGACCTAACATTCCAGGTTCCTATGCAATATTGCTCTTTACAGCATCGGACTTTACTTCCATCACTAGTCACATCCACAGCTGGCTGTTGTTTTTGCTTTGGCTCCATCTCTTCATTCTTTCTGTAGTTCTTTCTCCACTGATCTCCTGTTACATATTGGGCACCTACCAACCTGGGGAGTTCATCTTTCAGTGTCCTATCTTTTTGCCTTTTCATACTATTCATAGGGTTCTCAAGGCAAGAATACTGAAGTGGTTTGCCATTCCTTTATCCCCTGGAAGAAGAAATGGCACAAACTTATCCAGTATTATGCCTGGAAAACTCTACGGACAGAGGAGCCTGGTAGACTGCAATTCATGGGGTCACAAAGAGTTGGACATCACTTAGCGACTGACCACAAACACAAATGGGTAGATGCTAGAAGAATTTTGAGGTTCGTGGTAGAAGAAGCTTAGATTGCCTCAAAGAGAATTTTGCTTGAAATATTAATATTAAAGGTGCTTTTTGAGAGGTTCTTCCCTGGTGGCTCAGATGGTAAACAATCTGCCTGCAATATAAGATACCCAAGTTCAATCCCTGGATCAGGAAGATCCCCTGCAGAAGGGGATGGCAACCCACTCCAGTATTCTTTCCTGGAGAATCCCGTGGACAAAGAAGCCTGGCGGGCTACAGTCCACAGGGTCACCAAGAGTCACTAAAGTGACTGCTGCTGCTGCTGCTGCTAAGTCGCTTCAGTCGTGTCCAACTCTGTGTGACTCCACAGACGCAGCCCACCAGGCTCCCCCGTCCCTGGGATTCTCCAGGCAAGAACACTGGAGTGGGTTGCCATTTCCTTCTTCAATGCATGAAAGTGAAAAGTGAAAGGGAAGTCACTCAGTCATGTCCAACTCTTAGCAACCCCATGGACTGCAGCCTACCAGGCTCCTCCGCCCATGGGATTTTCCAGGCAAGAGCACTGGAGTGGGGGGCCATTGCCTTCTCTGACTAAAGTGACTAACAGATGGAAATGAGAAACAAATTGTTGGACACTACAAGAAAGATGATCCTTATTAAAACATAGCAAAGTACTTGGCTGAATTATCTTATGCTGTTGGTAAGTAGAACTTGTAAGTGATGAAATTTAGTTAGCTAAGAAAATTTCCTCACAAGGTGTAGAAGGTTGTAGTATAGTTTCTCCTTAATGCTTATAAAAAGAGAGGAAAGAGATAAATTAAGGAACAAACTGTTAAGCAGAAAGGAATCAGAACTTGAAGATTTGAAATATTCTCAGTCTAACCACATTGCGAAAAATGAGAAAGGTCACTCTGAAGAGAACAACAAAGGTGTGGCTGGACAATCTTTAATAAGAGGTTATGAGTATGACTTTAGGATCCAATCAACCACACCAGCAGAAGCTAGGAATAGAGATGTAGTTATCCAGTTGCGCTCTGTGGATAAACCTCTTTACCGATGGCATGGACTTCTGTGAATTGCAGAGAGGCTGACAGAGCTTTTGAGAATTTTACAACTCAGTCTGGCCTCGAAGGAATAGAGAGGACCACATGAAGGAAGAATAACTGGAAGAGCGATGGATGCAGACACCAGAGCCAAAGACGTGGTCTCAGTGGGCGGTGCCACTGACCAGGCACGAGCAGGGGGCTCGAGGTTAGTGAAGGAGGGTATGGGGCTGCTAGTCAGGGCTAGTGGATGGGGCCACCACCAGAGTCCATGAGACTGGGGCAGGCATCAGGCATTCAGAACAGGGTCACTTCCCAGGCCTGAGAGCGTGGGATCTCTACCCAGAGATCACTGGGTGAGGTCACTGCCCAGAGATCAGAGGGTGGGGTCACTGCCCAAGCCTGAGAGGGTGGGGTCACTGCCCAGAGATCAGAGGCTGAGGTCAGTACCTAGATATCAGAGAGTGAGGTCACTCTCCAGGCCTGAGAGGGTGAGGTCAGAGCCCAGATCACAGAATGATGTCACTATCTGGAGATCAGTGGGTGAGATACCTGCACAGATACCAGAGGGTGGGATCACTGTTCAAGCCTGAGAGTTCAAAGTGACTTCCAAAAGACCAGAGTGTGGGGGCATAGTCCAGGCCTGAGAGGATGTGGTCATTGTCCAGATATCAGAGGTTGGGATCTTACCCCAGAGATCAAAGGGTGAGGTCACTGCACAGGCCTGAGGGGATAGGTCACTTCCAGGACTGAGAGACTGAGGTCAGTGCCCAGAGATCACAGGGTGAAGTCATGTCCAGCCTTTAGAGGGTGAGGTAACTGCCCAGAGATCAGAGGGTGAGGTCATTGCCTAGAGATCAGAGGGTAGGGTCACTATCCAGTCCTGAGAGAGTGCAGTCACTAATGAGAGATCAGAGATTGGGGTCACTGCCCTGGCCCAAGTAGGTGGGGTCATTGTCCAGGCCTGAGATGGTGGAGTCACTGCCCAGAGATCAGACCGTGATGTCAATATCCAGAGATCAGAGGATGGGATCTCTGCCCAGAGATCAGAGGGTAAGGTCAGTGCCTAGATATCAGAGGGTGAGGTCACTTCCCAAAGACTAGAGGGTGTGGTCCTCTCCAGGCATGGGGTGGGGGGTTGCTAACCAAAGTCAGAGGGTGAGGTCACTGCACAGGCCAGAGAGTGTGGGGTTACTGCCCAGAGATCAGAGATGGGGTCACTGCCCTGGCCTGAGAGTGTGGGGTCACTGTGCAGAGATCAGAGGGTGGGATCTGTGCCCAGAGATCAGAGACTGAGGTGACTCCCCAGAGATTAGAGGCTGGGGTCGCTGTCCAGGTCTGAGAGGGAGGGGTCACTGCCCAGAAATCAGTCTCTGCCCAAAGATCAGAGGGTGGAGTCATAGCCCAGGCCTAGAGGGCAGGGTAACTATCCAGAGAACAGAGGGTATGATCTCTGCCCGGAGATCAGAGGGTGGGGTCACAGTTCAAGCCTGAGAGTTCAGGGTCACGTAGGAAAGATCAGAGTGTGGGGGCTTAGTCCAGGCCTGAGAGGATGAGGTCACTGTCCAGAGATCAGAGGGTGGGATCTTTCCCCAGAGATCAGAGAGTGAGGTTACTGCACAAGCCTAAGGGGGTGGGATCATGGCCAGATCTGAGAGAGTGAGGGTGAAGTCACGTCCAGCCAAGAGAGGGTGGGATCTCTGCCCAGAGATGAGAAGGTGGGGTCACTGTCCAGGTCTGAGAGGGCAGGGTCACTGTCCAGAGATCAGAGCATGGGATCTCTGCATACAGATCAGAAGGTGAGGTCACTGCACAGGCCTGAGGGGGTGAGGTCACTTCCAGGACTGAGAGACTGAGGTCAGCGCCCAGAGATCAGAGTATGGGGTCACCGGCCAGAGATGAGAAGGTGAGGTCAGTGCCCAGAGATCAGAGGGTGTGGTCACTCTCCAGTCCTGAGAGGATGCATTCACTAACCAGAGATAAGAGGTAGGGTCACTGTCCTTGCCTGAGAGGGTGGGGTTACTGCCCAGAGATCAGAGACCGGCTCACCTCCCTGGCCCGAGTAGGTGGCTTATTGTCCAGGCCTGAATTGGTGAGGTCACTGCCTTGAGATCAGATGGTGTGTCATTATCCAGAGATCAGACAGCGGGATATCTGCCCAAAGATGTGTCTCTGCCCAGAAATCATCAGGTGAAGTCACTATTCAGAGATCAGAGGGTGATGTCACTGTCACCCTCTGATCTCTGGGTGGGGTCAATACTCAGAGATCAGAGGATGAGGTCATTTCCCAGAGTTCAGAGGGTGGGGTCACTGCCCAGAGATCAGAGGTGGGATCTGCCCAGAGATCAGAGGGTAGAGTCACTGTCCAGAGATCAGAAGGTGATGTCACTGTTCACAGATCAGAGGGTGGGTCAGTGCCCAAAGATAACAGAGTAGGGTCATTGCCCACAGATCAGAGATTGGGTCACCTCCCTGGACCAAGTAGGTGGCTTATTGTCCAGGCCTGAGTTGGTGAAGTCACTGCCTTGAAATCAGATGGTGTGTCATTATCCAGAGATCAGAGGGCTGGATATCTGCCCAGAGATCTGTCTCTGCCCAGAAATCATCAGGCCAATGTCACTGTTCAGAGATCGGAGGGTGATGTCACTATCAAGAGATCAGAAGGTGATGTCACTATCAAGAGATCAAAGGGTGATGTCACTGTCAAGAGATCAGAGGGTGGGGTCATTGCCAGACCTGAGTGACTGAGGTCACTGAAAAGAGACCAGAGGGTCAAGTCAAGTCCAGCCAGGAGAGGGTGAGGTAACTGCCCAGAGATCAGAGGCTGAGGTCATTGCCCAGAGATCAGAGGGTGGTGTCACTGCCCCAGACCACAGGGTAAGGTCAGTGCCTTGATGTGAGAGGGTGAGGTCACTTCCCAAAGATCACAGTGTGTGGTCACTCTCCAAGCCAGAGGGGAGGGGTCACTAAGCAGAGACAAAGGGTGAGGTCACTGCTGGGGTCACTGTCCTGGCCTAAGAGGGTGGAGTCACTGTCCATAGATCAGAGGGTGGGATCTGTGCCCAGAGATCAGAGGCTGGGGTCACTGTTCAGAGTTCAGAGTGCAGGGTCACCGTCTAGAGATCAGAGGGTAAGGTGTCTGCCCAAAGATCAGAGGGTGGGGTCACAGTCTAGTCCTGAGAGTATGGGTCACTGCTAAAACATCAGAGGGTGAGGACACTGTCCAGTCCTGAGAGGCTGGGATCACTGACCAGAGATCAGAGGGTGGGATCTCTGCTCAGAGATCAGAGGGTCATCACTGGCCCGAGATTAGAGGGTGGGATCACTGACCAGAGATCAGAGGGTAGGGTCACTGTCCAGTGATCAGAAGGTATGGTCACTCTCTAGTCCTGAGAGGGGTGTGGTCACTAATGAGTGATCAGAGATGGGGTCACTGCCCTGGCCTGAGTAGGTGGGGTTGCTGTCCAGGCATGAGATGGTGGAGTCACTACCTGGAAATCAGTGATGTCAATATCCAGAGATCAAATGGTGGGATCTCTGCCCAGAGATCAGAGTGGGGGGTCAGTGCCCAGAGATCAGAGGCTGGGGTCATTGCCCAGAGACCGGAGGGGGGTTGACTGCCCAGAAATCATAGGGTGAGGTCACTGCCCAGAGATCACAGGGTGATGTCAGTATCCAGAGATCAGAGCATGGGTTCACTCTCCAGAGTACAGAGGTGGGATCTGCCCAGAGATCAGAGGCTAGGGTCACTGCCCAGAGTTCAGATGGTAAGGTCACTGCCAGAGATCAGAGGGTGGCATCTATGCACACAGATCAGATGGTGAGGTCACTACACAGGCCTGAGGGGGTGGGGTCACTTCCAGGACTGAGAGACTGAGGTCAGTGCCCAGAAATCACAGGGTGAAGTCATGTCCAGCCTTGAGAGGGTGAGGTAGCTGCCCAGAGATCAGAGGGTGAGTTCACTGCCCAGAGATCAGATGGTTGGGTCAATATCAAGAGATCAGAGGGTTATGTCACTATCCAAAGATCAGAGGGTAAGGTCACTATCCTTAGGTGAGAGGGTGGGGTCAATGCTCAGATCAGAGGCTAAGGTCATAGCCCAGAGATCAGAGGGTGGGGTCACTGCCCAGAGACCACTGGGTAAGGTCAGTGCCTTGATATGAGAGGGTGAAGTCACTTCCCAAAGATCAGAGGGTATGGTCACTCTCCAAGCCAGAGGGGAGGGGTCACTAACCAGAAAAAAAGGGTGAGGTCACTGCTGGGGTCACTGTCCAGGCCTGGGATTGTGGGGTCACTGTCCATGTCTTAGAGGGCAGGGTCACTGCACAGAGTTCAGAGCATGATGTCACTATCCAGGGATCAGAGGGTTGCATCACTGTCTTGTCCCAAGAGTGTGGGATCACTGTTAAAACAGTGGAGAGTAAGGCCACTGTTCATGTCTGAGAGGGTGAGGTCACTGGCCAAAGATGAGAGGGTGGGGTCACTACTCAGAGTTCTGAATATGAGGTCACTGTCCAGAGATCAGAGGTGGGTATCACTGCCCTGCAACCAGAGGGTGGGGTCACTGTGCAGATATCATAGAGTGAGGTCACTGCCCAGAGATCAGAGGTGGAATCTGCCCGGAGATCCGAGGGTAGAGTTACTGTCCAGAGATCAGCTGGTGATGTCACTGTCCATAGATCAGAGGCTAGGGTCAGAGCCCAGAGATCAGAGTCTAAGGTCACTGCCCAGAGATCAGAAAGTGGGGTCACTGCCCAGAGTTCAGAGTGTAGTGTCACTTCCCAGAGAGCAGAGGATGGGATTCCTGCCCAGAAATCAGAGGGTGTTGTCACTATACAGGCCTGAGAGGGTGGGGTTACTCCCCAGAGATCAGACATGGGGTCACTGTTGTGGCCTGAGAGGATCTGGTCCCTGGCCAGGCCTGAGAGAGTGGGGTCACTGTCTGCAGGTCAGAGGTTGGGATCTCTGCCCAGAGATCAGAGAGTCTTCACTGTCCAGAGATTAGTGGGTGGGATCACTGACCAGAGATCAGAGGGTGGGATTACTACCCAGAAATCAAAGGGTGTGGTCACTGCACAGGACTGAGAGGGTGGGGTCACTAATGAGAGATCAGAGATGGGGTTACTGCTCTGGCCTGAGTAGGTGGGGTCATTGTCCAGGCCTGAAATGGTGGAGTCACTACCCGGAGATCAGATGGTGATGTCAATACCCAGAGATCAGAGGGTGGGGTCAGTGCCTTGATATTAGAGGATGTGGTCACTCTCTAGGCATGCAGTGCAGGAGTTGCTAACCAAAGTCAGAGGGTGGGGTTACTGCCCAGAGATCAGAGGGTGGGATCTTTCCCCAGAGATCAGAGGGAGGGTCACTGTCCAGAGATCAGAGTATGAGGTCACTGTCCAGGTCTGAGAGGGTGGGGTCACTGTCCAGAGATTAGAGGGTGGGATCTCTGCCCAGAGATCAGAAGGTGGGGTCAGTGTCCAGGTCTGAGAGGGCAGCATCACTGTACAGAGATCACAGGGTGGGTTCTCTGCACACAGATCAGAAGGTGAGGTCAACTTCACAGGTCTGAGGCAGTGGGGTCACTTCCAGGACTGAGAGACTGAGGTCAGTGCCCAGAGATCACAGGGTAGGTCATGTCCAGCCTTGAGAGGGTGAGGAAACTGCCCAATGATCAGAGGGTGAGGTCATTGCCCAGATTGGGAGGGTGGGGTCACCATCCAGACATCAGAGGATGGGGTCATTGACCAGAGAATAGAGGGTTGGTCACTGTCTAGAGATCAGAACGTGAGGTCAGTGCCCAGAGATCAGAGGGTGTGGTCACTCTCCAGTCCTGAGAGGGTACCGTCACCAACCAGAGATAAGAGATGGGGTCACTGCTCTGGCCCAAGTAGGTGGGTCATTTTCAGGCCACAGATGGTGAGGTCACTGCCAGAGATCAGACGGTGTTGTCAATATCCAGGGATCAGAGGGTGTGATATCTGCCCAGAGATCAGTCTCTGCCAGAGATCAGTCTCTGCCCCAGAAATCATTGGGTGAAGTCACTGCCCAGAGATCAGAGGATGATGTCACTATCCAGAGATCAGAGAATGGGATCTCTGCCCAGAGATCAGAGGGTGAGGTCATTGCCCTGAGATCAGAGGGTGGGGGTCACTGCCCAGAGACAACAGGGTAAGGTCAGTACCTTGATATGAGAGGGTAAGGTCACTTCCCAAAGATCAGAGGGTGTGGTCAGTCTCCAGGCCAAAGGGGACGTGTTACTAACCAGAGAGAGAGGGTGAGGTCACTGGGCAGGCCTGAGAAGGTGGGGTCACCGCACACAGATCAGAGAGTGGGTTCATGGTCCAAGCCTGAGAGTTTGGGTCACTCCTGAAAGATCAGATAGTGGGGCTGGTCCAGGCATGAAAGGATGAGGTCAATGTCCAGAGATCAGAGGGTGGGGTCTGTGCCCAGAGATCAGAGGGTATGGTCACAGTCCAGGCCTGAGAGTGTGGTCACTCCAAAGAGAACAGAGGGTGAGTTCACTGCCCAGAGATCAGAGGGTGAGGTCACTGCCTAATGATCAGAGGGTGGAGTCACTGTCCAGGCCTGATATTGTGGGATCTCTGTCTAAAGATCAGAGGATGTGTCACTGCCTAGAGTTCAGACAGTGGCCGGGGGGGGGGGCGGGGTCACTGCACAAAAATCAGAGGGCAAAGTTACCACCCAGAGTGCAGAGGGCCAGGCTGCCTCCTGTTTCTCTGAAGGCAGAGCTGCTCCCTCGGTTGCAGAGGGCAGGGCTCCTGCCCATGATGGAGGCAGGTAGCCACCGGGGACTGTCCATGTTCTGGGTTCCAAAGAGTGGGGCTCCCTCCTGGGTCCAGCAGTTGGAGTCTCTGCACAGGGCTAAGAGGTTCAGACTTCCTCCCTTTCCTGAGGGCAGGGCCTCCTCCCAGTTACAGAGGGTGAGGCTAAGTCCTCAGCAGCAGAGGGCAGCATAGCTGCTCAGGTCTGAGCGGCAGAACCTCCACGCAGGGCTTGGGGACACCACCGAGAGCCAGGGGGCCTGGCCACCTCTTCTTTCCAGATGGTGGGCTGCCACCTAGAGCTGAGGTGGGCCAGTGGATAGAACCACAGAGAATTATTCTAAACCCGTTATTCCTAGTGGAATTTGCCCTGTTGTGTTACAAACTGTTTTAAAGCAGCGACAGCTTTTTTTTCCTCCCAGTTTCCCCGTTTTGGAATGGAAATGTTTGTCCTATGCCTGTCCCATTGTTATATCTTGAAAGCAGGTAACTGTTTTCTAGGTTTCACAGATTCACAGCTGGAGAGAAACTTTACCCCAGAATCGACCCATACCTCATTTATAGGACATTTAGATGTGATTTTGGACTTGGGTTGATCCTAAAAATGCGTTAAGACTTTGGAGTGGATTTGCCTGGAAAATCCCACGGATGGAGGAGCCTGGTGGGCTGCAGTCCATGGGGTCACAAAGAGTCGGACATGACTGAGAGACTTCACTTTCACTTTTCATTTTCATGCATTGGAGAAGGAAATGGCAACCCACTCCAGAGTTCTTGCCTGGAGAATCACAGAGTCAGACACGACTGAAGCGACTTAGCAGCAGCAGCAGCAGAATGTGATAAATGTATTTTTCATGTGGAGAAGACACGAATTTGGGGGGAAGGCAAAGGGCAGATTGTTATTGGTTGGACTGTGTCCCCAGGAAAGGATATATTGAAGTCTTCACCCCCAGTGTCTCAGGATGTGACCTTATGTGGAAATAGAGTCATTCTGGATATAATTAGTTAAAATAACAACAGAAGGGAAAGACTAGAGATCTCTTCAAGAAAATTAGAGATACTAAGGGGATATTTCATGCAAAGATGGGCTCGATAAAGGACAGAAATGGTATGGACCTAACAGAAGCAGAAGATATTAAGAAGAGGTGGCAAGAATACACAGAAGAACTGTACAAAAAAGATCTTCATGACCCAGATAATCATGATGGTGCAATCACTCACCTAGAGCCAGACATCCTGGAATGTGAAGTCAAGTAGGCCTTAGAAAGCCCACTAAGAACAAAGCTAGTGGAGGTGCTGGAATTCCAGTTGAGCTATTTCAAATCCTGAAAGATGATGCTGTGAAAGTGCTGCACTCAATATGCCAGCAAATTTGGAAAACTCAGCAGTGGCCACAGGACTGGAAAAGGTCAGTTTTCATTCCAATCCCAAAGAAAGGCAATGCCAAAGAATGCTCAAACTACTGCACAATTGCACTCATCTCACACGCTAGTAAAGTAATGCTCAAAATTCTCCAAGCCAGGCTTCAGCAATATGTGAACCGTGAACTTCCAAATGTTCAAGCTGGTTTTAGAAAAGGCAGAGAAACCAGAGATCAAATTGCCAACATCTGCTGGATCATCGAAAAAGCAAGAGAGTTCCAGAAAAACATCTATTTTCTGCTTTATTGACTATGACAAAGCCTTTGACTGTGTGGATCACAATAAACTGTGGAAATTCTGAAAGAGATGGGAATACCAGACCACCTGACTTGCCTCTTGAGAAACCTATATGCAGGTCAGGAAGCAACAGTTAGAACTGGACATGGAACAACAGACTGGTTCCAAATAGGAAAAGAAGTATGTCAAGGCTGTATATTGTCACCCTGCTTATGTAACTTCTATGCAGAGTACATCATGAGAAACGCTGGACTGGAAGAAGCACAAGCTGGAATCAAGATTGCCGGGAGAAATATCAATAACCTCAGATATGCAGATGACATCACCCTTATGGCAGAAAGTGAAGAGGAACTAAAACGCCTCTTGATGAAAGTGAAAGAGGAGAGTGAAAAAGTTGGCTTAAAAGGCTCAACATTCAGAAAACTAAGATCATGGCATCTGGTCTTAGTTTTGGCATCACTTCATGGGAAATAGATGGGGAAACAGTGGAAACAGTGTCAGACTTTATTTTGGGGGGGCTCCAAAATCACTGCAGATGTTGACTGCAGCCATGAAATTAAGACACTTACTCCTTGGAAGGAAAGTTATGACCAACTTAGATAGCATATTCAAAAGCAGAGACATTACTTTGCTAACAAAGGTCCATCTAGTCAAAGCTATGGTTTCTCCAGTAGTCATGTATGGATATGAGAGCTGGACTATAAAGAAAGCTGTGTGCTGGAGAACTGATGTGCTGGAAAGACTGATGCTGAATCTGAAACACCTGATGCAAAGAGCTGACTCATTTGAAAAGACCCTGATGCTGGGAAAAGATTGAAGGCAGGAGAAGTGGAGAAAACAATGGCACCCCACTCCAGTACGCTTGCCTGGAAAATCCCATGGACAGAGGAGCCTGGTAGGCTGCAGTCCACCGGGTCGCAGATTCAGACACGACTGACCGACCTCACTTTCACTTTTCACTTTCATGTATTGGAGAAGGAAATGGCAACCCACTCCAGTGTTCTTGCCTGGAGAATCCCAGGGACGGGGGAGCCTGGTGGGCTGCCGTCTATGGGGTCGCACAGAGTCGGACACGACTGAAGCGACTTAGCAGCAGCAGCAGCAGCAGAAGGGGACAACAGAAATTGAGATGGTTGGATGGCATCACCGATTCGATGGACATGAGTTTGAGCAAGCTCTGGGAGTTGGTGATGGACAGCGAAGCCTGGTGTGCTGCAGTCCATGGGGTCACAAAGAGTCAGACATGACAGAGGGACTGAACTGAACTGAAGAAGTGGAAGCAACCTAAATGTCCACTAATGATTGAATGGATAAAGAGAATGTGATAGAGATAGATACATTTAACAGACTGTTATTCACCCTTTAAAAGGGAAGAAATCATACCACATGCTTCTACACATATGAACTTTGAAGTTATCATGCTAAGTGAATTAAGCCAATCACAAAAAACAAATATTCCTTGATTTCACTTATATCACTTATATAAGGTATCTGAAGTAGTCCAGTTCCTAGAAACAGAAAGCAAAATGGTAGTTCACCAGGAACTGGGACAAGGGAAGAAAGGAGAATTATTTAATGGGTACAGAGTTTTGCAAAATGAAAAATTTCTGGAGATCTGTTACATAACAACTTGAATATATGTAACATTATTGAACTGTACACTTAAAAATGGTTAAGGTGGTAAATTTTAAGTTATACATTTTTTAGCACAATAGAAAGATTCATGAAAGAACATGGAGACAAAAGTACAGATTCCCGACAAACCAAGTGCTGTCTCAGCTATTAATATATTTACCGTCTAGTGAGTTCCTCGACAGCAAGAACTATGCTCTACTCACTGTTGTATCCTCAGCACCCAGCACAGTGTCTGGCAGAGCAGGCACTCAGTCAGTTCAGTTCAGTTCAGTCACTCAGTCGTGTCTGACTCTTTGTGACCCCATGAATTGCAGCACACCAGGCCTCCCTGTCCATCACCAACTCCCAGAGTTCACTCAGACTCATGTCCATCGAGTCAGTGATGCCATCCAGCCATCTCATCCTCTGTCGTCCCCTTCTCCTCCTGCCCCCAATCCCTCCCAGCATCAGAGTCTTTCCCAGTGAGTCAACACTTCACACGAAGTGGCCAAAGTATTGGAGTTTCAGCTTTAGCATCATTCCTTCCAAAGAAATCCCAGGGCTGATCTCCTTCAGAATGCACTGGTTGGATCTCCTTGCAGTCCAAGGGACTCTCAAGAGTCTTCTCCAACACACAGTTCAAAAGCGTCAGTTTTTCACAGGTACTCAATAAGTGTTGGCTAATCTAATGTAAGGTGCCTACGTGCTAAGTCGCATCAGTCCTGTCTGACTCTTTGCGACCCCATGGACTGTAGCCTGCCAGGCTCCCCTGTCCATGGGATTTTCCAGGCAAGAATATTGGAATGGGTTGCCATTCCCTCCTCCAGGGCATCTTCCCCACCCAGGATCGAACCCACGCCTCCTGTCTCCTACATTGGCAGGCGGGTTCTTTACCACTAGCGCCACCTGCAGTATATATCCTGTATTGGCAGGTGGGTTCTTTACCACTAGCGGCACCTGGGAAGCGCTGATAAGGTAGAAACCATGAGATAGAAAGAAATAGAAGAGCGAGAAAGGGAGGACAAGGAGTGTAGAGAGAACAAGAGCCCAAGACAGGAAAGAAAGCATTGAGTCCTGGAAAAACCAGTATGTTCTAAATGAGACTAGGGGAAGGATACGCCTAGCGGAAGTGGTCGGTCACAGGATCTATAAAGTGGGCAGATGTATAAAGCCAGTCCTCTGGTCTTAGTGCAAACTACACAATTACTCAGAGGCATATGTTGAACAGAATCATAGCTCTTTCGGGGTCAGGAAAAATTAGAAGAATTACAGGCAGCTATCCAGAGACAAGGGCTTTCCTAGTGGCTCAGTGGTAAAGAATCCGCCTGCCAATGCAGGAGATGTGAGTTCGATCCCTGAGTCGGAAAGATCCCCTGGAGAAGGAAATGGCAACCCACGCCAGTATTCCTGCCTGGGAAATCCCACGGACAGAGGACCCTGGTGGGCTACGGTCAAGAGTCAGACACGATTTAACGAATAAACAAGAACAATACACTGACAAAAACTGATACATTTCTGGTTTAAATTAGGGCTATTGGTTTCAGGTTGAAAGGTAATGTCAACTGTGGTCCTCCTACACCAAGTCTTTTGGACCGCTTCCCCATCTCGCTTGGCCCTTGAGGCTTGGGCTCTGCGCATGCGCCAGAGGCCCCAGGTGGCAGCGAGTATGGTCACAATGCCCCATCCCCTCACTTCAGGGTGACGCCCTTTGGGGAGGCGCCCTTTTAGGACGTCAGCCCGGCAGCCTGGAACCCAGCATTGTGAGGGGCGTGGCCTGGAGGAGCCGTTACCCTCGTGACCACTGTCTGGGTTGCCCAGACTACCTGCGGGCGTAGAGAGGGAAAGGTGTGCGGGAAGAGAAGAAACCGAGACGGCTTGTGGCACCCCAGCCCCCAGTGGGGGCTGATGGGTGGCCATGGACCGGTACCTCAATAACTGCTACAAGGCTGCTCGGGCTGCCACCTCTAAGGCGGCCGCCCAGCAGCCTAACTGCCAACAGGGAGCAGTATGACTCCGTGAGTTAGGGCCAGTCGGTCATCTTCCTCCTCTTTCTGGCTCCAGGGCTGGGTCTTGGGAGGGTAGGAGGGTGGGCAGACGAAAAGACTATGGGGGAGGACTCAGCAGAGCGGGGTGGGGCCTGGAAGCTGGGTTTCTAAGCCAGTCCTCTGGTCTTAGTGCAGACTACACAACTACTCAGAGGCATATGTTGAACAGAATCATAGCTCTTTGGGGGTCAGGAAGAATTAGAAGAATTACAGGCAGCTATCCAGAGACAAGGGCTTTCCTAGTGGCTCAGTGGTAAAGAATCCGCCTGCCAATGTAGGAGATGTGAGTTCGATCCCTGAGTCGGAAAGATCCCCTGGAGAAGGAAATGGCAACCCACGCCAGTATTCCTGCCTGGGAAATCCCACGGACAGAGGACCCTGGTGGGCTACGGTCAAAAGAGTCAGACACGATTTAACGAATAAACAAGAACAATACACTGACAAAAACTGATACATTTCTGGTTTAATTTAAATTAGGGCTATTGGTTTCAGGTTGAAAGGTAATGTCAACTGTGGTCCTCCTACACCAAATCTTTTGGACCGCTTCCCCATCTCGCTTGGCCCTTGAGGCTTGGGCTCTGCGCATGCGCCAGAGGCCCCAGGTGGCAGCGAGTGTGGTCACAATGCCCCATCCCCTCACTTCAGGGCGACGCCCTTTGGGGAGGCGCCCTTTTAGGACGTCAGCCCGGCAGCCTGGAACCCAGCATTGTGAGGGGCGTGGCCTGGAGGAGCCGTTACCCTCGTGACCACTGTCTGGGTTGCCCAGACTACCTGCGGGCGTAGAGAGGGAAAGGTGTGCGGGAAGAGAAGAAACCGAGACGGCTTGTGGCACCCCAGCCCCCAGCCCCCAGCCCCCAGCGGGGGCTGATGGGTGGCCATGGACCGGTACCTCAATAACTGCTACAAGGCTGCTCGGGCTGCCACCTCTAAGGCGGCCGCCAGCAGCCTAACTGCCAACAGGGAGCAGTATGACTCCGTGAGTTAGGGCCAGTCGGTCATCTTCCTCCTCTTTCTGGCTCCAGGGCTGGGTCTTGGGAGGGTAGGAGGGTGGGCAGACGAAAGACTATGGGGGAGGACTCAGCAGAGCGGGGTGGGGCCTGGAAGCTGGGTTTCTAAGCCAGTCCTCTGGTCTTAGTGCAGACTACACAATTACTCAGAGGCATGTGTTGAACAGAATCATAGCTCTTTGGGGGTCAGGAAGAATTAGAAGAATTACAGGCAGCTATCCAGAGACAAGGGCTTTCCTAGTGGCTCAGTGGTAAAGAATCCGCCTGCCAATGTAGGAGATGTGAGTTCGATCCCTGAGTCGGAAAGATCCCCTGGAGAAGGAAATGGCAACCCACGCCAGTATTCCTGCCTAGGAAATCCCACGGACAGAGGACCCTGGTGGGCTACGGTCAAAAGAGTCAGACACGATTTAACGAATAAACAAGAACAATACACTGACAAAAACTGATACATTTCAGGTTTAATTTAAATTAGGGCTATTGGTTTCAGGTTGAAAGGTAATGTCAACTGTGGTCCTCCTACACCAAATCTTTTGGACCGCTTGGCCCTTGAGGCTTGGGCTCTGCGCATGCGCCAGAGGCCCCAGGTGGCAGCGAGTGTGGTCACAATGCCCCATCCCCTCACTTCAGGGCGACACCCTTTGGGGAGGCGCCCTTTTAGGACGTCAGCCCGACAGCCTGGAACCCAGCATTGTGAGGGGCGTGGCCTGGAGGAGCCGTTACCCTCGTGACCACTGTCTGGGTTGCCCAGACTACCTGCGGGCGTAGAGAGGGAAAGGTGTGCGGGAAGAGAAGAAACCGAGACGGCTTGTGGTACCCCAGCCCCCAGCGGGGGCTGATGGGTGGCCATGGACCGGTACCTCAATAACTGCTACAAGGCTGCTCGGGCTGCCACCTCTAAGGCGGCCTCCAGCAGCCTAACTGCCGACAGGGAGCCGTGTGACTCCGTGAGTGGGGACCAGTCGGTCATCCTCCTCTTTCTGGCTCCAGGGCTGGGTCTTGGGAGGGTCGGCTCCCAGACCCTCTGCAGTGACTAGAGCTCCCTCTGGCTGAGATTAGCTTTGAATGGAGCTCAGAGATTGGGTTGGTAACAGGGGTAAACTGGGAGGCCTTCAGGTTATCAACAGGGCGGTTTCTTTCAACCCTGAGTGTGTGTCTTTGGTTTATTTGGAGTTATTAGCCTATTAGCCCATTGAAGTTTTAGTAGATTGGTCTAAACTAAAATAATAGTACTACAAAAAAAAAAAACAAGGTTTCTACTTATATCTGACAGAGCTCACAAAAAGACCCCATCCCAGAGGTCGGAGCCGCTAATCTATTGGATCTTCCTCTTGCCGACAAGCTTCCAGTTGTTCCAGAAAGTAATAATGTATTCTATACTACAAATTTAAGTGAAAAGGTAAACTAACTTTTAATAGTGTTTAAGTGATTTTCTTGACTGTTTTCTGCTTGCTATTAAACTTGAAACACTGCTATTTTGCTTTGAGTCACCTTCAGTTTCACACACCAAGTGAGTTAAAATGAGTTCAAGTATTCAGTGTCTGAACCTCACTTTAAAGATAGAAGGCCTCGTGATAGGCCTCCACCACCCAATTCAGCCTTATCTCCGACCCAGACCTCAGCTCCGAAAGGTCCGGGTCTTAACACATAGTATGATAATTTCTACTTCTGTGCCTTTGTCTATCTGGGTCCTGAAACCTGGCATGCTCTCCTCTCCTTCCTGACCTTCAATTTGAGCCATCTTTCAAGAGCTACTATATGAAGCCTTTCCCCAGTGTCCCAAACCCCAACGGTTTCATCTTTCCTTAGAATTTACATTGCCCTTGGTCTGCATTCTCTCACTCAGCACCAAAGTACCGTTTCTGGTTCAGAGTGCCGCAGGCACTGTTTATGTCCTCTGCCTAACACTCCCCACTCTGTCCTTAGCTTTAGGCCAAGCCTGAAGGAGGTTCGGAACTCTCTGAGTGTGTGCTTTCATCACATTATTTCTACTTATTTCCTGATTTTGCTTATTTCCTTACCATCCTCTCTAGGGTGTCATCAAGGATGCATAGGGGGCTTTGCATACGATTTTTTTAAGTTTTATTGCTGGAAAGCAATATAATTTCTCTTTTCAAAACCAGTACATTCTACCCCTTCCCCACAAATTAACATTCCTAAAACATACTCAAAACCTATTTGACTACAAGTGATAACACTCCTCTTCAGTTTGTAAATGTAGCCCTCTTCATTGGTTTCTTGCTCCACTATCTTCTATTTCCCATATTTACATTGTATTACCCTTTTATTCACTTGTTAGCTACTTATTTCCTGATTTTTTCCCCATACTTATACTGATTTGCTCTATACTTTATTATATTGATTCCCCTCAAACACATGTATTTAATTATGATCAGGTACTATATTCAACTACCCTAAACACTAACTTAGTGGGATCCTTCTTTATCTTTTAGCAATATTTCCTCAAGGAAGTAACACTATATTTTGCACATTTAGGGTTTTTTTTTTTAACTCTACCCTTAACCTGGAGAAGGCAATGGCACCCCACTCCAGTACTCTTGCCTGGAAAATCCCATGGATGGAGGAGCCTAGTAGGCTGCAGTCCATGGGGTCGCTAAGAGTAGGACATGACTGAGCGACTTCACTGTCACTTTTCACTTTCATGCATTGGAGAAGGAAATGGCAACCCACTCCAGTGTTCTTGCCTGGAGAATCCCAGGGACAGGGGAGCCTGGTGGGCTGCTGTCTATGGGGTCGCACAGAGTCAGACATGACTGAAGTGACTTAGCAGCAGTAGCAGCACCCTTGACCACCTTGTAAGGAGAAGCTATGACAGGTAGATGATGGTGGCAGAGTTTAGACTAGAACCACAGTCTCCCAATTTCTTAGGCCATGCTTCTTCACCTGACCTTGCTGCTTTGTGAACTACAAATCACTAGCAGAATACCACGGAAATGGAATTTAAAGGTCTTTCATATTGATTTAAATGCAAGTGGAAGGAAAATTACAGTATTCTACTGTCTTCTTTTCAGATCAGCTCATTGTCAGTATTCTCTCACTTCAGATTGTTCTTGCATGTTTTATTTTCAGTGAACAGCCTAATCACCTTAACAAATTGAAGTTTAAAAGTGTGATTTCATTCATTTTACATATATAACACCTTTTAATCTATATGTTTGCAGCTTTATCAACCTTCTTATGACTTTAACCTGTCTGATCCTTATTGCTGGCTTTTGCAAACCAGCTATAAAAGCCTGCACAATCCACATTTAAAATCATACTGTAGGCGAAAAGATATCCTGAGGAGATTAAAGAAAGATGGCTATGTCACCAGCAATAATAAGGTGGGTTGAAGCTTGCTTCCAGTTAACCAGCATAAACCCATGGTCTTGATAGAAGCTTGCTTCTGTACTTCACTGGGAACCTGTGTCAACTTTTAATTGAGCAATAAAGAATACCTGACAGAAAACTCCGGAGAAGGCAATGGCACCCCACTCCAGTACTCTTGCCTGGAAAATCCCATGGACGGAGGAGCCTGGTAGGCTGCAGTCCATGGGGTCTCGAAGAGTCGGACACGACTGAGCGACTTCTCTTTCACTTTTCATTTTCATGCACTGGAGAAGGAAATGGCAACCCACTCCAGTGTTCTTGCCTGGGGAATCCTAGGGATGGGGGAGCCCGGTGGGCTGCCATCTACGGGGGTCTCACAAAGTCGGACACGACTGAAGCGACTTAGCAGTAGCAGCAGCAGACAGAAAAATCAATGAATTACTCAATATTTGAGTAAAGAGAAATCAGGTGGCTATTTCTAAATAAAATTGTTCCCACTTGATCATTTTTCTTTAATAAAAGCAAAAGATAGAATTTTGTTGAGGATTTTTGCATCTATGTTCATCAGTGATATTGGCCTGTAGTTTTCTTTTTTTGTGACATCTTTGTCAGGTTTTGGTATTAGGGTGATGGTGGCCTCATAGAATGAGTTTGGAAGTTTACCTTCCTCTGCAATATTCTGGAAGAGTTTGAGTAGGATAGGTGTTAGCTCTTCTCGAAATTTTTGGTAGAATTCAGCTGTGAAGCCATCTGGACCTGGGCTTTTGTTTGCTGGAAGATTTCTGATTACAGTTTCAATTTCCGTGCTTGTGATGGGTCTGTTAAGATTTTCTATTTCTTCCTGGTTCAGTTTTGGAAAATTGTACTTTTCTAAGAATTTGTCCATTTCTTCCACGTTGTCCATTTTATTGGCATATAACTGCTGATAGAAGTCTCTTATGATCCTTTGTATTTCTGTGTTGTCTGTTGTGATCTCTCCATTTTCATTTCTAATTTTATTGATTTGATTTTTCTCTCTTTGCTTCTTGATGAGTCTGGCTAATGGTTTGTCAATTTTATTTATCCTTTCAAAGAACCAGCTTTTGGCTTTGTTGATTTTTGCTATGGTCTCTTTTGTTTCTTTTGCATTTATTTCTGCCCTAATTTTTAAGATTTCTTTCCTTCTACTAACTCTGGGGTTCTCCAATTCTTCCTTTTCTAGTTGCTTTAGGTGTAGAGTTAGGTTATTTATTTGACTTTTTCCTTGTTTCTTGAGGTATGCCTGTATTGCTATGAACTTTCCTCTTAGCACTGCTTTTATAGTGTCCCACAGGTTTTGGGTTGTTGTGTTTTCATTTTCATTAGTTTCTATGCATATTTTGATTTCTTTTTTGATTTCTTCTGTGATTTGTTGGTTATTCAGAAGTGTGTTGTTCAACCTCCATATGTTGGAATTTTTAATAGTTTTTCTCCTGTAATTGAGATCTAATCTTAATGCATTATGGTCAGAAAAGATGTTTGGAATGATTTCGATTTTTTTGAATTTATCAAGTTTAGATTTATGGCCCAGGATGTGATCTATCCTGGAGAATGTTCCATGAGCACTTGAGAAAAAGGTGAAATTCATTGTTTTGGGGTGAAATGTCCTATAGATATCAATTAGGTCTAACTGGTCTAATGTATCATTTAAAGTTTGCGTTTCTTTGTTGATTTTCTGTTTAGTTGATCTATCCATAGGTGTGAGTGGGGTATTAAAGTCTCCCACTATTATTGTGTTATTGTTGATTTCCCCTTTCATACTTGTTAGCATTTGTCTTACATGTTGCGGTGCTCCTATGTTGGGTGCATATATATTTATAATTGTTATATCTTCTTCTTGGATTGATCTTTTCATCATTATGTAGTGTCCTTCTTTGTCTCTTTTCACAGCCTTTGTTTTAAAGTCTATTTTATCTGATATGAGTATTGCTACTCCTGCTTTCTTTTGGTCTCTATTTGCATGGAATATCTTTTTCCAGCCCTTCACTTTCAGTCTGTATGTGTCCCTTGTTTTGAGGTGGGTCTCTTGTAGACAACATATATAGGGGTCTTGTTTTTGTATCCATTCAGCCAGTCTTTGTCTTTTGCTTGGGGCATTCAACCCATTTACATTTAAGGTAATTATTGATAAGTACGATCCTGTTGCCATTTACTTTATTGTTTTGGGTTTGCGTTTATACATCCTTTTTGTGTTTCCTGTCTAGAGAGTATCCTTTAGCATTTGTTGGAGAGCTGGTTTGGTGGTGCTGAATTCTCTCAGCTTTTGCTTGTCTCTAAAGCTTTTGAAAGAGGTTCAAGCATCTGCCTGCAATGCAAGAGACCTGGGTTAGATCCCTGGGTTGGGAAGATTCCCCTGGAGAAGGAAATGGCAACCCACTCCAGTATTCTTGCCTGGAGAATCCCATGGACAGAGGAGCCTGGAGAGCTACAGTCCACGGGGTCGCAAAGAGTTGGACAGGACTGAGCAACTTCACTTTCACTTTCGTATTTGAATGAGATCCTTGCTGGGTACAGTAATCTGGGCTGTAGGTTATTATCTTTCATCACTTTAAGTATGTCTTGCCATTCCCTCCTGGCCTGAAGAGTTTCTGTTGAAAGATCATCTGTTATCCTTATGGGAATCCCCTTGGTGTGTTATTTGTTGTTTTCCCCTTGCTGCTTTTAATATTTGTTCTTTGTGTTTGATCTTTGTTAATTTGATTAATATGTGTCTTGGGGTGTTTTGCCTTGGGTTTATCCTGTTTGGGACTCTCTGGGTTTCTTGGACTTGGGTGATAATTTCCTTCCCCATTTTAGGGAAGTTTTCAACTATTATCTCCTCAAGTATTTTCTCACGGTCTTTCTTTTTGTCTTCTTCTTCTGGAACTCCTATGATTTGAATATTGCAGTGTTTAATATTGTCCTGGAGGTCTCTGAGATTCTCATTTCTTTTAATTCGTTTTTCTTTTTTCCTCTCTGATTCATTTATTTCTACCATTTTATCTTCTACTTCACTAATCCTATCTTCTGCCTCTGTTATTCTACTATTCGTTGCCTCCGAGTGTTTTTGATCTCATTTATTGCATTATTCATTATATATTGACTCTTTTTTATTTCTTCTAGGTCCTTGTTAAATCTTTCTTGCATCTTCTCAATCCTTGTCTCCAGGCTATTTATCTCTGATTCCATTTTGATTTCAAGATTTTGGATCATTTTCACTATCATTATTTGGAATTCTTTTATCAGGTAGATTCCTTATCTCTTCCTCTTTTGTCTGGTTTGGTGTGCATTTATCCTGTTCCTTTACCTGTTGGGTATTCCTCTGTCTCTTCATCTTGTTTATATTGCTGCATTTGGGGTGGCCTTTCTGTATTCTGGCAGTTTGTGGAGTTCTCTTTATTGTGGATTTCCTTGCTGTGGGTGGGGTTGTATCAGTGGCTTGTCAAGGTTTCTTGGTTAGGGAAGCTTGTGTCGGTGTTCTGGTGGGTGGAGCTGGATTTCTTTTCTCTGGAGTCCAGTAAAGTGTCCAGTAATGAGTTATGAGATGCCAATGGTTTTGGGGTAACTTTGGGCAGCCTGTGTATTAAAGCTCAGGGCTGTGTTTCTGTTTGGCTGGAGAATTTGTGTGGTATGTCTTGCTCTGGAACTTGTTGGCCCTTGGGTGGTGCTTGGTTTCAGTGTAGGTATGGAGGCGTTTGATGAGCTCCTATTGATTAGTGTTCCCTGGAGTCAGGAGTTCTCTGTTGTTCTCAAGATTTGGACTTAAGCCTCCTGCTTCTGGTTTTCAGTCTTATTTTTACAGTAGTCTCAAGACTTCTCCTTCTATACAGCACTGTTGATAAAACATCTAGGTTAAAGATAAAAAGTTTCTCCACAGTGAGGGACACCCAGAGAGGTTCACAGAGTTACATGGAGAAGAGAAGAGGGAGGAGGGAGTTAGAGGTGACCCAAATGAAATGAGGTGGAATCAAAAGAGGAGAGGGCAAGCTAGCCAGTAATCATTTCCTTATGTGCACTCCACAGTTTGGACCGCTCAGAGATGTTCACAGAGTTAGAAGAGAAGAGGGAGGAAGGAGACAGAGGAGGCCAGGAGGATAAAAGGGGGAAATGAAAAGGAGAGAGACAGATCCAGCCAGTAATCAGTTCCCTAAATGTTCTCCACCATCTGGAACACACAGAGACTCACAGAGTTAGGTAGAGAAGAGAAGGGGGAGGGAGGAGACAGAGGCTACCTGGTGGAGAAAAAGGAGAGTCCAAAGGAGGAGAGAGCAGTCAAGCCAGTAATCTCGCTCCCAAGTAAAAATGGGTACTGAAGATTGGGTTTTTAAAGGTACAAAATTGATAACTACCAAAAAGCAAAGATTAAAAATCTTGAATAGAGGTTGGATTTTCAAAAATACAATATTAAAGAAAAGAAGAAGAAAAAAAACAGTCACAAAAATTATTAAAATATATATATATGAAGTTTGCTTTAAAAATAGTGTCTTTTTTTGAAAAGTAATAGGTTATATGTTTGGGAACGCATGTAAGAATTAAAGATTTTAAAATATAAAAAATAAAAAACTAAAAAAAAAAAGAAAAGTAATAGGTTATAAAAATGAAAATTAAAGGAGCAATAGAGGACTTAAAATTTTTTTAAGTTAAAAAAAAGAAGAAAAAAAATGATCGTAAAAATAGTAAAGGTATATCTAGGAATTTCTCTGGTGGTGTTGTGGGCAGTGTGGGGTCAGTTCATTTTTGGATAGTTCCTTGGCCCGCCTTATATTTCTCAAGATCTACAGGCCCCTTCCTATGTAGTCCGTACCAATGACAGGGTTTTCGTCTATTGCACCTGTCACTTCCAAGGTGGTTCCTTCTGTTTTAGCTTCTTCTGTTTGCTAGTCTCTTCAGTGTCTGATTTCCGCCCTGACACAAGGGGGGCAGTGGTGGACACTCTTTTTAGGCTCACTTGTTCAGTCGTGCTGTGGGGAGGGAGGGACGCTGCAAACAAATAACACTGGCGTCTGCTCACAGTGTCTTAGCCTCACTGGGCCTGCCCCCGCTCACTGCACGTGTACCCTCCCTGTCCACTGTGCTCAGGCTCTAGGTTGCTCTGCCAGGAACCATCCAAGGCCGGCCCTGGGCTGCATGCACCTCCCATGTTTAAGCCACTCAGGTTTAGGCACTCAGGTAGTCCTCAGAGGCGCAGACTCGGTTGGGCCTGCATTTTGCGCCCTTCCCAGGTCCAGGTAGCTCAGGTGTTTGGCGAGCACACACGCTGCAACTTATCGCCTCCCCCGATCCCTGCTGCTCAGTTTTCTGGGTGTACAACTGGCGCACCTTCTCAGGCGGATGTTGACTGTCCAGAACCCCAAGAAGTCTTAGTTAGCAAAGGAGCCTGCTTTCCATTTGGTAGATAATGCTTCTCTGGGGTTTCGATTGCCCCCTTCAGGCCCTTCCGACTCTGGCTGCCTGTCACCGGAGGGGGATGGTCTGCAGCCGGCTAATTCTGTTTCGTCCTTTGTTCTGTGCGCTGTCTTGGCGGTGTCTTGTGTTAGAGCTTTTTGCATGGTAGCTATCCCACAGTCTGGTTTGCTAGCCCAAGTTAGTTTGCTGTGATTACACTCGGGGCATTCGGGCCCGGTCCTTACTCTAAGCAATGCAGCCCGTGCCTCTCTGCCCAGCCCCCGCTTGCTAGTGGCGGATGCAGGAGTCTGCACTGCTTCTCCTCTTGGGGAGTTACCACTGGGCTCGTACTCTGTGGGTTTTAATAATTTATTTATTTTTCCTCCCTGTTATATTGCCCTCTGTGCTTCCAAGGCTCACCACAGACTCAGCCATGAGAGTGTTTACTGGTGTTTGGAAACTTATTTCTTTTTAGGACTCCCTTCCTGGGACAGAGCTCCATCCCTACCTCTTTTGTCCCTTTTTTAGTCGTTTATATTTTTTCCTACCTCTTTTCAAAGACAACGGACTGCTTTTCTTGGTGCCTGATGTCCTCTGCTGGCATTCAGAAGTTGTTTTGTGGCATTTACTCAGCATTTAAATGTTCTTTTGATGAATTTGTTGGGGAGAAAGTGGTCTCCCCATCCTATTCCTCTGGCCATCTTAGCCACTCCCCCTGTATATTTGTTTTTATAAGTTGTATGCACCTTGAAGGAATTGAATAAGTACAGGCAGTATCTCACCAGTTTGAAATTAGACTTTGAAAGAAACTATGTAAGAGAACAAGTAAGTTAAATACTTGAATTTGTTTTATTTGAGGCCTGTAAGAAAGTTTTTATGTAGGTTGTGGAAGAAAGACTTAAATGCATGTTAATTAACCATTTATAAACTACAGGACATTTACAGGACGTTTACCAAGCCCAAAACATGAGAAGTCATATCAAAGGACAAGGTTATTTCTGGCCAATACAAACACTGTAATTCTTTTTTTCCCCCCTCCCAGAAAATGATTGAAAAACAAGTAAATATATTGTATGAAACCAAGAGAGCCTGTGACAGTCATGGCAATACACAGTTCCAAGATTGGCTGTTACAAGAAAATAAACAAACAACTCCAGACCAAGAACTGTTGATAAAGCAAAGGTATGGCTAAAGTTAATGCATATTTTGGTGGACATATTGTGGACTCCAGAAAACTGTAAAAGTACTAGAAATAATTGAAAGCAGAATTTAAAAAGTATTAGACACAATTTAACTTCCTATAGTCTTCAATGTGGACTGAAAAGAAAGGAGATTAAGAGATAGCAAGGATTGGAAACTTTGATACCATAGCTAGGAAAGAGTTTCTACCTGAGAAAGTGGAGTCATGAGGAACCCAAGAGGTAAGACAAACTGATATTTGAAGAACAATTCCGAAGTACAGCTCCCTGAGCTTGGGAAACCCAAGTTCATAGTAGTAGAGGGAAAGGTGTCATTAGCACATTTCAAACTTAAGTTTAAGGAAATTACTGCCGGATAAAACAGAGAGAGTTGCTATAACTTCATCTGATGCTAATATAAACAGGTGTTACCCCCCAACCAACCATGTATGTTCATTTAGCTATTACTCACACACAGTCAATCTTATCATTCAGCGGCTGAGCCCATGCCCCAGGAGGTAAAGGGATGAGTTATAGTTCCTTCTCTTTTTTCTTTATCAGAGGTGAGGGCCAGTTCCCCATCACCTAGCTCTTATATTCCATGGATTCATGTCATGATATGCCAGAATATATACTGGTTCACCAAAGTGGCAGACTAGTAGTCTGCAGACCTGTCTACACATGAGAGATTGTTCAAGGACTTGACAATGACAGAGAGGCCAATAGCCACTTTTTTTTTTTTAAGAAAATTCAAATATACTTGTTTTTGGAAGTTAGTCCTTAAGTTGACTTCAGCCGTCCTTGGAAACTCATGTTACAGAGCTCCTGAATTATGACTAATCTCTGTATAAAATGCTTTAAATCAGTCTGTTCTAAATTTTGCCATTGCCCCAACCACAGTAACAGTTTGATGAGTACATCATGGTGAGTTGGTGGATCAGGCTAGCATAAAGAACTCTACATTCCTGTAGTTTAAGAAATAAAAAGCAACCCAGAAGGTGGTTTGGGAATATCAGAGTAGATAATACCATCATAAGGGAAACACCCAATTTATCTTCCCTTAAATTTTCACTTTTACTTAGATATTTAGATATGATTAGCTTGGAATTAAACAAGCTTGAACACATGGCAGAAAAGCAGAACGTACTCTGGATAAAGGAAGAAGAAAGACGACATCAGGATCACATTAGAGGAAAACTTAGTCTCTGGAGACAAATTGAAGAGGTGAGAAACACCAAATTATAAATATTGATGGGGAAATTATGTGTGATTATTTTATTTATAAACATTTTTAGCAATCCCACCATATTACCTGAAGTTATTTCAGGTCTAAGAAATAAACCACTGCATAAAAAATCATAATTATTTTAAAATAATAAACTGCTATTAATCTTGTATCACCATTATAACAGACAAGCTTTTACTTAACATAGTGAGACTGATACCACAAATTACATACCCATAATAGTATAGACACACTTCATCTGCTCTTAAAGTTTTAGAATTTAACTCTAGTGAAAAATAATCATGTCTGTATTCTCACTCCTCAATGCTCAGACAAGGCTGTTTGTTCAGGCTCTGTCAGAATACATTTAAGGGCAACATATTGCATATGATAATTCCTCAAATCTATAAGAGAAAATCACCTCTCCAGAATCTTTTTAGATCTACCTTTGAAGTATAAGCCCATTCTAAAGCCAATGTAAGATTTTCATTATGGTTGTCCAAGTTCCTATAAGGGCCTTAATTTGACCTAATTTGCTTATTCACCAAAACAAACAAACAAACAAACAAACAAACAAAAAAGATTATAAAAGAGAAACTCTGCTGACTACCATGACATTGTGCTCCTTAGAAATGGAAAACAAAAGAAATCTTACTTCTGTCAAAGATTGGAGAAGAAGTAAAAAGGGAAGCACGATTTGAAAAACAACATAAAAAAGTCAAAGAAGATGCTCACCATAAGGTAGAGTGACCTTTGAACAATAACTTGGGCTGTTTTGAGGAAAGAGTTTTGCTAATTTTGATATTTTAAAGTGTGGATTTTCAGAAGTGACTCAAATTCACAAGGATAGCTCTTGATGGAAAGAGCCAGTCTGGTCTGAACCTGGACTTTAAGGGCTGGTCTAAAATGGGACCAGTCTCCAGAAAGTAGGCAATGAGTTCAGTTGGACCTAGTTATTAAAATACGTTCTTCAAACTGGACAGCAAAAGGAGGCTTACCTTTATTACCTTCCTAGCTCTGTACTCTGATTTTAGAAATCTCAAGAATGAGGGCTTCCTTCAAGTGTACCATCATATTTGAAGTATCTGTTATGCATTTCCAGTGGCAAGTTGATATTAAATTTTAAACATTGAATATATATATTTTTTAATATTTAGAAAAAAGCACAACTTGAGAAAAAAATCACTTATTATTTACAAAAAATGCAAAGGAATGACCTTCAGAGAGAAGGATCAGAAGAAAATGTATTTGAAAACAAAAGTCAAGATGAAACAGAAGGTGAGAGAGAAATAATAAAAGACAAAGGTAAGTAGAATATGCATAAATATTTATTAATTATAAGTGGCTTTGTAAAAACCCCTCTATGTGCTAATATAGTGAGGTGACAAAGCCCTTGCAAAGAGAAATTCTAGAAGCTTACACTTACAGGCACTTCCCAGTTACAGGTCAAGTTGTAGAGAATGTACAGACACCCACACACATTCACACAATATTGTTATGTTACAGACATTATAACAAATTACACACTTCTGTAAAGTGGCTCAGCAGACAAGACTGCCTTTACTAGGAGTTTAAAAAGGAGCCAGTAGAGGAGACAGAACAACAACAAAAAGGGAAAGAGACAGTTATATATAGATAGAGAAAATGAGCCAGTAAGACAAAACATTAAGCCCAAAACAGACTGGAACAAAGAGGGAGACAGTGAAGGAAAAATACAAGGAAAATTTTAACTGAGGTCCACTAAGAAGAGATGTAAGCTAGAAAGAGAAAGAGAAAAAAAAATTTAAGTAGAAAAGAAGAAGAGACGTTTAAAATATCCTAAGCAAGAAATAGAAAGAACAAGAAGGTTAAAAAGGAGAAAATATGATACGAAAAGAAAGAATGAAATGGAGATATAAAGAGGAGGAAAGTGAATGAATGAATAAGAAGAATATTGAGCAGAAGAAGCTAATAAGAAAATAAACACGCATGCATGTGCGTGCGCGCGCACACACGCACACACACACACACTCCATGAGGGACTGGAAGGAGACAAAGGCAAAGAAACAAGAGAAAAAGAAGGAGTATGAGGAAGAAAAGCAAACAAAGAAAACAGAGAATGAAAGAAAGGGAGCAAGAAAGACATACAGACACAAATAGAGAAACAAAGGAGTAGGAGGAAGAGAGAGAATAAAGAAGTTCTTTAAAATAAAAACAGAATGTGAGAGTGAGAAAGAAATTTGAAAAGAAGCCAGTAGGAAAATCTATACAATTTGGGCAGGGAGTAATAGGGGAAAAAATGAGAAGTTAGTAAAAGAAAAAGAGAGAGACTTAAAAAAGAGATGCCAATATGAAAAAGCAGTTCATTGAAGATAGACTGAATGGAATAAAAGGATCAAGTAGGAGAGGGAGAATAGGAGAAAAGGAAAATATTAATATTAAGAAGGAGGAAGTTAAAAAGTCAGTAAAAGAAAATAAAACAAAAAATGAAAAGATAAAAAAGGCAAAGAATGAAATGTAAAGAGGAGAAACAGAGACACAGAACAAAAGGGAGAGGAAAAAGTATAGTACAATAAGGAAAGAGAAGGATTTCAAAAGTTACAGAAGACTAGCATTAAATAAGGGGGGAGGGGAAGATGGAAGGGGAGGGAAGATGGATAGATGGAAGGCAGAAAATATGAACATACTTCAAAAAGGAAGAGCCAGTAGCCAGTAAGAAAAGCAGTACAGGAACATAGAGAAACCATGGAAGAAAGAGAGAAGGGACAGAGAAAGAGAGAGGAAAGAAATATAGAAGAGGTAAATAGGGTGAGTTTATAAAATAGGAGCCAGTAAAAAAGGCAGGACAAAAAAAATGAAGGAAGAGAGAAAGGGAGAAGGAAAGCAGTTTGAAAAGAGAAGCCTGTAAAAAGAGAATAAAATAGGAAGAAAGAAAGGGAAGAAGGCAGGCATGCAGGCAGACAAAGAAAAGAGAAAGCAAAAGAAAAGGCATGAGAAGGAGCTATTAAAAACGGGAATAAAGGAGAAAAGGAAGGAAGGAAAGAAAAAAAATTTAATGAATAAGTTATAGGAAAAAATAAAATGAAGAGAGAATGTGACTGTGTGAGAGAGAGACTTCAAAAGGAGTCAGAGGAATTTAAAAAAAAAACCTGTAAAACATGATAGGTAATAGATAGGTAGAACCAACTTTTAAAAGAATAACCCAGAGGGCTTTCCTGGTGGTCCAATGGTTAGAACTCTGTGCTTCAAATACAAGGGGCCCGGTTCAATCCCTGGTCACGGAAGTAGATGTACATGCCACAACTAAGAGTTTGCATACCACAACTAAAGATCTCACACGCCGCAACAAAGACCAAAGATGCCACATGCTACAACCAAGATCTGCTACAGCCAAATAAATAAATAGTTTTAAAAAGAGTAACCCAGAAACAAATGAAAGTACAAAACAAGATAGCAGATGAGAGAAAGAAAGAAACGTTTCAGAAGAGGAGCCCTTAAAAGTGGGTTTAAAAAGAGCGAGAGGGATGGGGAAAGTGCCAGGGGAGGGTGAAGGAGGGAGGAGGGAAGACAAAAAATGTAAAGCAAAAGGATGAAAGGCAGCAAGTAAAAGACAGAGAATTAAATCAGGAAACAAAGATAGAAAAAGAAGATAAATGTTTAAAGGATGGAACAGTAGGAAACAGTAAAATAAAAAGAGGGAATGTGATTGTATAAGAGGCTTGAAAAGAAAGAGTAAGTAAAAAATTCAAGTACTATTTGGGGAAGAGGGCTGTTTAAAAAGGAGACTTCCGAAGGGGCTTCCCTGGTGGCTTCAGTTCAGTTCAGTTGCTCAGTCGTGTCCAGCTCTTTGGGACCCCATGGAATGCAGCACACCAGGCCTCACTGTCCATCACCGACTCCCAGAGCTTACTCAAACTCATGTCCATTGAGTGGGGGATGCCATCCAACCATCTTATCATTTGTCGTCCCCTTCTTCTCCTGCCTTCAATCTTTCCCAGCATCAGGGTTTTTTCCAGTGAGTCAGTTCCTCGCATCAGGTATCCAAAGTATTGGAGTTTCAGCTTCAAATTCAGTCCATCCAATGAATACAGGACTGATTTCCTTTAGGATGGACGGGTTGGATCTCTTTGCAGTCCAAGGGACTCTCAAGAATCTTTTGCAACACCACAGTTCAAAAGGAACAATTCTTCAGCACTCATCTTTCTTTAGAGTCCAGCTCTCACATCCATACATGACTACTGGAAAAACCATAGTTTTGATTAGACAGATCTTTGTTGGCGAAGTAATGTCTGCTTTTTAATATGCTGTCTAGGTTGGTCATAACTTTTCTTCCAAGAAGCAAGTGTCTTTTAATTTCATGGCTACACTCAACATCTGCAGTGATTTTGGAGCCCAGAAAAATAAAGTCTGTCACTGTTTCAACTGTTTCGCCATCTATTAGCCATGTAGTGATAGGACCAGATGCCATGATCTTAGTTTTCTGAATGTTGAGCTTTAAGCCAACTTTTTTACTCTCCTCTTTCACTTTCCATCAAGAGGATTTTTAGTTCTTCTTCACTTTCTGCCATAAGGGTGGTGTCATCTGACTATCTGAGGTTATTGATATTTCTCCCAGCAATCTTGATTCCAGCTTGTGCTTCATCCAGTCCAGTGTTTCTCATGATGTATTCTACATATGAGTTAAATGAGCAGGGTGACAATATACAGCCTTAATGTACTCCTTTTCCTATTTGGAACCAGTCTGTTGTTCCATGTCCAGTTCTAACTGTTGCTTCCTGACCTGCATACAGATTTCTCAGGAGGCAGGTAAGGTGGTCTGGTATTAGCATCTCTTTAAGGATGTTCCACAGTTTGTGGTGATCCACACAGTCAAAGGCTTTGGCATAGTCAATAAAGCAGAAATAGATGTTTTTCTGGAACTTTGTTGCTTTTTCAATAATCCAGTGCATGTTGGCAATTTAGTCTCTGGTTCCTCTGCCTTTTCTAAAACCAGCTTGAACATCTGGAAGTTCACAGTTCACGTATGTTGAAGCCTGGCTTAGAGAATTTTGAGCATTACTTTGCTAGCATGTGAGATGAGTGCAATTGTGCAGCAGTTTGGGCATTCTTTGGCATTGCCTTTCTTTGGGATTGGAATGAAAACTGACCTTTTCCAGTCCTGTGGCCACTGCTGAGTTTTCCAAATTTGCTGGCATATTGAGTGCAGCACTTTCACAGCAGCATCTTGTAGAATTTGAAATAGCTCAGCTGGAATTCCATCACCTCCACTAGCTTTGTTCGTAGTAATGCATCCTAAGGCCCACTTGACTTCGCACTCCAGGGTGTCTGGCTCTAGGTGAGCAGTCACACTACCATTGTTATCTGGGTCATGAAGACCTTTTTTATTTGTTCTGTGTATGCTTACCACTTCATCTTAATATCTTCTGCTTCTGTTAGGTCCATACCATTTCTGTCCTTTTTTGAGCCCATCTTTGCATGAAATGTTCCCTTGGTATCTCTTATTTTCTTGAAGAGATCTCTAGTCTTTCCCATTCTATTGTTTTCCTCTTTGCATTGATCACTGAAGAAGGCTTTCTTCTCTCTCTTTGCTATTCTTTGAAACTCTGCATTCAAATGGGTATATCTTTTCATTTTTCCTTTGCCTTTCACTTCTCTTCTTTTCATAGCTATTTGTAAGGCCTGCTCAGACAACCATTTTTCCTTTTTGCATTTCTTTTTCTTGGTGATGGTCTTGATCCTTGTCTCCTGTACAATGTCATGAACATCTGTCTATAGTTCTTCAGGCACTCTATCAGACCTAATCCCTTGAAGCTATTTCTCACTTGTAGGGATTTGATTTAGGTCATACTTGAATGGTCTAGTGGTTTTCCCTGCTGCTGCTGCTGCTAAGTCGCTTCAGTCGTGTCCGACTCTGTGTGACCCCAGAGACGGCAGCCCACCAGGCTCCCCCGTCCCTGGGATTCTCCAGGCAAGAACACTGGGGTGGGTTGCCATTTCCTTCTCCAATGCATGAAAGTGAAAAGTGAAAGTGAAGTCACTCAGTCATGTCCGACTCCTAGTGACCCCATGGACTGCAGCCTACCAGGCTCCTCCGTCCATGGGATTTGCCAGGCAAGAGTACTGGAGTGGGATGCCATTGCCTTCTCTAGTGATTTTCCCTACTTTCTTCAATTTAAGTCTGAATTTGGCAATAAGGAGTTCATGATCTGAGCCACAGTCAGCTCCCAGTCTTGTTTTTGCTGACTGTATAGAGCTTCTCCATCTTTGGCTGCAAAGAATATAATCAATCTGATTTTGGTATTGACCATCTGGTGATGTCCACGTGTAGAGTCTTCTCTTGTGTTGTTGGAAGAGGGTGTTTGCTATGACCAGTGCATTCTCTTGGCAAAACTCTATTAGCCTTTGCCCTGTTTAATTCTGTACTCCAAGGTCAAATTTGCCTGTTACTCCAGGTGTTTCTTGACTTCCTACTTTTGCATCCCAGTCCACTATAGTGAGATGGACATCTTTTGGGGGTGTTAGTTCTAGAAGGTCTTGTAGGTCTTCATAGAACCGTTCAACTTCAGCTTCTTCAGCATTACTGGTTGGGGCATAGACTTGGATTACTGTGATTGAATGGTTTGCCTTGGAAACGAACAGAGATCATTCTGTCGTTTTTGAGATTGCATCCAAGTACTGCATTTCAGGCTCTTTTGTTGTCTCTGATGGCTACTCCATTTCTTTTAAGGGATTCTTGCCCGCAGCAGTAGATATAATGGTCATCTGAGTTAAATTCACCCATTCCAGTCCATTTTAGTTTGGTGATTCCTAAAATGTTGATGTTCACTCTTGCCATTTCCCATTTGACACTTATAATTTGCCTTGATTCATGGACCTAACATTCCGTGTTCCTATGCAATACTGCTCTTTACAACATCGGACTTTACTTCCATCACCAGTCACATCCACAACTGGGTATTGTTTTTGGTTTGCTTTGTTTTAGCAATAAAGAATCTGCTTGCAATGCCAGATCCACAGGAGACTTGAGTTCAATCCCTGGGTGGGGAAGATACCCTAGAGAAGGGCATGGCAACTAATCCAGTATTCTGGCCTGGAGAATCTCACATACAAAGGAGCCTGGCAGCCTATAGTTCATGGGGTCATAAAGAGTCAGATACCACTGAAGTGATTTAGCACTCGGAGGGGAAAAAGACTGTAGACTAAACAGGATGGGTGAGAGGTAAAAGACAAAAGTTTAAGAAGAAGTGTCCATTAAAAGCAAGTTTAAAAAAAAAGAAGGCAGGAGGGAGGAAGGAGAGACAAAGGAAGTGAGGAAGAGAAGCTAGAGAGGGGTGGGAGGGATGGAAGGCAACAAAACAGAGACACAGTGAATGAGCAAGTAAAAACAGACAAAAGGAATAAAAACAAAAAGATGGAGAAGGAAAAAAAACAAGTTTAAAATGAACAGGACAGTAAAAGAGTAAATGGGACAGAAAAAGTAAAATAAGAAGAGAAATAATTGAAAAAGGAGCAAGTAAGAAAATCAAGTGCAATGTGGGTGGGGGAAGTTTTGAAATGTCACTGAAAAAGAGAGATGAGGATGACTGAAATCTAGATAGTAGATATACAGATAAGACTCTAAAGAGGAAAAGCCAGTGAAAAAGTTAGGACAGAAAAGAGAGATGGAAGAAGAGAGAAAAAAGCTTAAAGAGTAAGTAATCAAAGTATAAATGGGGAAGAGGGTAACACATGCAAATCAGTTTAAAAATATAGTAAAATAAAGGTAGATGATTGATAGATAGACATGGACTAAAAATGACAGTCAGTTCAGTTCAGTCACTCAGTCATGTCTGACTTCGTAACCCCATGAACCACAGCATGCCAGGTCTCCTTGTCTATCACCAACTCCTGGAGTCTACTCAAACTCATCTCCATTGAGTCGGTGATGCCATCTAACCATCTCATCCTCTGTTGTCCCCTTCTCCACCTGCCTTCAATCTTTCCCAGCATCAGGGTCTTTTGAAATGAGTCAGTTCTTCCCATCAGGTGGCCAAAGTATTGGAGTTTCAGTTTCAACATCAGTCCTTCCAATGAACACTCAGGACTGATTTCCTTTAGGGTGAACTGGTTGGATCTCCTTGCAGTCTAAGGGACTCTCAAGAGTCTTTTCCAACACCACAGTTCAAAAGCATCAACTCTTGGGTTCTCAGCTTTCTTTATAGTCCAACTCTCATATCCATACATGACCACTGGAAAAACCATAGCCTTGACTAGACACACCTTTATTGACAAAGTCATGTCTCTGCTTTTTAATGTGCTGTCTATGTTGGTCATAACTTTTCTTCCAAGGAGTAAGAGTCTTTTAATTTCATGGCTGCAGTCACCATCTGCAGTGATTTTGGAGCCCAGAAAAATAAAGTCAGCCACTGTTTCCACTGTTTCCCCATTTATTTGCCATGAATTGATGGGACCAGATGCCTTGATCTTAGTTTTTTGAATGTTGAGCATTAAGGCAACTGTTCACACTCCTCTTTCACTTTCATCAAAAGGCTCTTTAGTTCTTCTTCACTTTCTGCCATAAGGGTGGTGTCATCTGAATATCTGAGGTTATTGATATTTCTCCCAGCAGTCTTGATTCCAGCTTGTGCTTCTTCCAGCCCAGTGTTTCTCATGGTGTACTCTGCATTTAAGTTAAATAAGCAGGATGACAGTATACAGCCTTAATGTACTCCTTTTCCTATTTGGAACCAGTCTGTTGTTCCTTGTCCAGTTCTAACTGTTGCTTCCTGACCTGCATACAGGTTTCTCAGGAGGCAGGTAAGGTGGTCTGGTATTCCCATCTCATTAAGAATGTTCCACAGTTTGTTGTGATCCACACAGTCAAAGGCTTTGCCATAGTCAATAAAGCAGAAATAGATGTTTTTCTGGAACTCTTTCACTTTTTCGATGATCCAGCGCATGTTGTCAATTTGATCTCTGGTTCCTCTGCCTTTTCTAAATCCAGCTTGAACATCTGGAAGTTCACGGTTCATGTACTGTTGAAACCTGGCTTGGAGAATTTTGAGCATTACTTTACTAGTGTGTGAGATGAGTGCAATTGTGCAGCAGTTTGGGCATTCTTTGGCATTGCCTTTCTTTGGGATTGGAATGAAAACTGACCTTTTCCAGTCCTGTGGCCACTGCTGAGTTTTCCAAATTTGCTGGCATATTGAGTGCAGCACTTTCACAGCAGCATCTTGTAGAATTTGAAATAGCTCAGCTGGAATTCCATCACCTCCACTAGCTTTGTTCATAGTAATGCATCCTAAGGCCCACTTGACTTCGCACTCCAGGGTGTCTGGCTCTAGGTGTGCAGTCACACCATTGTGGTTATCTGAGTCATGAAGATCTTTTTTGTATAGTTCTGTGTCTTGCCACCTCTTCTTAATATCTTCTGCTTCTGTTAGGTCCATACCATTTCTGTCCTTTTTTGAGCCCATCTTTGCATGAAATGTTCCCTTGGCATCTCTAATTTTCTTGAGATCTCTAGTCTTTCCCATTCTATTGTTTTCCTCTATTTCTTTGCATTGATCACTGAGGAAGGCTTTCTTATCTCTCCTTGCTATTCTTTGGAACTCTGCATTCAAATGGGTTTATCTTTCCTTTCCTCCTTTTCTTTTGGCTTCTCTTCTTTTCATAGCTATTTAAGGCCTCCTCAGACAGCCATTTTGCTTTTTGGCACTTTTTCTTGGAGATGGTCTTGATCACTGCCTCCTGTACAATGTCACGAACCTCATTCCATAGTTCATCAGGCACTCTATCAGATCTAGTCCTTTAAATCTATTTCTCACTTCCACTGTATAATCGTAAGTGATTTGATTTAGGTTATACCTGAATGGTCTAGTGGTTTTCTCTAGTATCTTCAATTTAAGTCTGAATTTGGCAATAAGGAGTTCATGATCTGAGCCACAGTGCAAAAAGAATAGAAATAACGTTTGGAGGGGGCGGAAGAGAAGAGAGAACAGTTTTTTTAAATGAAGCAGTAAGAAAATCAAGTAAAATTCTATGTGGTGTGTTGCTGAGGTACAGCTAAAGTATAAAAACCAATAAAAATACAGTAAAATGAAGATAGATGATTTGATACCTAGATAAACACATAGGTATAGGTAGGACTTTAAAAAGAAGCCAATAAAAAAAGACAATACAGAAAAGAAAAGAGAGAAGAAGTAAAGAAGAATGTTTAAACACTGGAGAACACTGAGAGGAGAAGGAAGAAAGGGAAGGAGTAGAGGGCTTCCCTGGTGGCTCAGAGGATAAAGCGTCTGCCTGCCATGCAGGAGACCCAGGTTCGATCCCTGGGTTGGGAAGATCCCCTGGAGAAGGAAATGGCAACCCACTCCAGTATTCTTGCCTGGGAGAATCCCATGGACAGAGGAGCCTGGTGGGCTACAGTCCATGGGGTCGCAAAGAGTCGGACATGACTGAGCGACTTCACTTTCAGAGAGGCTGCTATGACAGAGGGAACAGGCTGTTATGGGAGAAAGATAAGAAGGAGAAAAGTAATGAAGGACAAAGGAAAAGAGGGTGGCGGGAAAGTGAGAAGAATATAGGAAGAAAGAGGAGGAGAGAAGCAGTGGGGAAAAGCAAAGAGGAAGGAGCAGGAAGGAGGGAGAAAAGAGGCTTGCAGGCCAGCAGGCAAAGAAGCAGAAAAGCCAGAGAGAGTGAGAGAAAGTCATCAAGAGACATAGAGAAGGGGGAAGGAGGGAATGAAGACAGGAAAGAGAAGAAAGACACAGTGAAAAAAGGGAGCGATAGATACACAGAAAGGAAAGAAGGAATGGAGAGAGAGAGGAGGAAAGGAAGGAAGGAAAGGGAGGGGGAGGAAAGGATGGAAAATGGAAGGAAAAGAGGATGAATATGAGGAAAAATAAGAAAAGAACAAGTCATTCAAAAAGGAAAAGGTAAGAGATTAAAGATGAGCATGAAAATGTTTGAAAAGGAGTAGCCAGTAGGAAAAAAAAAATCAAGTATAACGGTCTGTACAAGTGAAAGAGATTCAAAGACGAGAAGGAATAATTTTTTAAAGACCCTAATATATAGATGGAAAAATAGATGATTTCTGGTATGGTAGCAGGCAGTCAGATGGACAGAACAGAGGATAAATAGGAAGTACCAGTTTTTAAAAAAAAGGTATAAAAAAAGGAAAAACTGAGCAAAAAATGAAAAGCAGCAGGCAGGAAGAAAAATGGAGTAAAAGAAGGTGGGAAGAAGGGATGGAGGGAAGGAGAGCAGGCAGGCAACTTGAAATAGAATGAGTTCATAGGAGAAAGTAAAAGGAGAAAAAGTTTGAAAGTGAGAGAAGCTTGAAAAGATGGAGTCAGTAAGAAACTCAAGTAGGACTATAGGAATGAGAGATTTAAAGAGAAGTTGTTGAAGAAGACAGTAAAAGATAGATAAACAGATAGAAAATAGAGTATAATTTTAAAAGAAGCCAAGTAAGAAAGATAATAGAGAAAGATAGTATTGAAAAGAGAAAGATGAGAAGAAAACAAAAAAGTGTAAAAACAGGTCCCTGTAAAAATACAGTAAAATCAAGCAAAAAGAAAAGAAAAGAATGCATCCATACACGGAGGCAAAGGAAACAAATACAGAGTGTGAAAGGAAGGGAATGAGAAAGAGACATGGGAAATAAAACAAAGAAAGAAGGGAGGGGACAAAAGAAAAGAAAGAAGTTAAGATGCTAGGAGTGAGTTAGAAAAGAAGAAGAAAATAAAGGAGACAAAGAGAACAAAAGAATGATTGAAACAGGGAGAGGAGATTGAAAAAGAGGACCCAGTGAGAAAATTAGCACACTAGGTGGGGAAGGGGAATTTAAAAAGAAGTCAGTCACAAAAGAAAATTAAATAAACATGTATATGCAGAGATTATTATAGACATTTTTAAAATTAAAAAAAGCAAGTCAGAAAACAGGAAAGCAGAAGGAAGGAGAGAGGGAGGGAGGAAGGAGAGAAGAAGGGGTAAGGGAGGGATGTAATGGTCAGGGAGGGAGACAGAAAGGAAAGGAGGGATGCAGGCAGCCAGCAGACAAAGAATAGAGACACAGTGAAAGGGAGAGCTAGAGAGACACAGCCAGGAATAGAAGAAGGAAAGGAACTAGGAATTAGGAAAGAAGAGGTTTAAAAGGAAGAGACTCAGGTACAGTTGGGAAAGGGAGAATGACATTTTTTAAGTCAATAAAAATACAGTAAAATGAGGGTGATTGATAGGTTACATAGCAAGGAAGATAAGTGCACAGGTTTAGGTAGGTGGAACTTTAAAAGGACAATCCAGTAAAGACAGCATAAAGGAAGGAGAGAAGGGGGCGGGGTGGGGGAGAAAGAGAAGTTTAAAAAGGAGCCAGTAAAAACTTGAAGAAGGAAGAAGAGGGACTTTCCTGGTGGTCCAGGGGCTAAGACTCTGCACTCCTGGGTTTGATCCCTGGTCAAGGAACTAGATCCCACATGCCACAACTAGGATCCAGTGCAGCCAAATAAATAAGTCAAAACATTATTTTTTTAAAATGGAAGAAGGGAGAGAAGCAGGGAAGGAAATAAGGAAGGCAGGGAGGGGAAGCAGGGAGGGAGGAAGGAAATCAGTTTAGAAAGGATGTTTCAGAAGATAATTACATGAATAAGTAGAGAGAATGAGAGGAGGATACAGTAAAAAAATAAAGTATAACTGTGCAGGGTGGGGGAGAGTTCTAAAAGGTAGAAGTCAATACAGAAAGAGTACAATGAACATAGATCATTAATAGCTGGATAGATAGCTAGGTAAGTGGGTATTTATGTATGTAGGTAGATGTATGGATATAAAAAGAGAGAAGAAAGGGAGAGGTAGGATTTGAAGGAGGGAGGGATGAATAAAGGAAGAAAAGGGGCAGGAAAGAAAGTTTATAAGGGAAGAATCTCTGGGGAAAAAGGCTAACATAAAGAGTGTGATCCTGAGAGGCAGCAAGAGAATGCTGAAAAGGAGAAACCAGTGAGAAAATAAAGTCATGGACAGAGAGATCTAAAAATACATTAAAATAGATAGGAAGATTGGATAGATAGATAAGAAACAGATTTTAAAAATAGAAGCCAATAAGAATGGCAGTATAAAAGAGGTGCAGAAGACAGAAATTTTAAGGGGAGTCACTTAAAAAGTATAAGAAATTAAAATAGATAACCAACAAGGACCTACTGTATAGCACAGAGAACTATACTCAATATTTTGTGGTAACATATAAGGGAAAAGAATCTGAAAAGTGTGATTCATAGAAACTGAATCACTTTACTGTACACCTAAAACTAATACAACATTGTTAACATTGTTAACAACTATATGCAATAAATAATTAAATAAAAATTAAAAAGTATAAGAGGGGAGGGAGGGAGAGGAGGGATAAAAGCAAAGGTTTAGAGATGAGACTGCAAGAAAAAGTGAGAGAGAGAGAGTGGGCGGGGAGCCCAGGCAAGGCAGGGCATAGGCCTTGTGACTCAGCCTCTCATGGGAGCAGGCCTCCATGGCAGGCCTTTGCCAAGCCCAAGTGCCAGCTCAGGGGCCTGAAGTCACCAATCCTGTTTATAGCCTGGGTTCTTCTGGGGTTCCCTATGCAAATTACAAAGGAATTGGTTATTTCGCTGGTTCCCCATGGGCTATACAGCAGCAGCTCCAGCCTTTTCCCTCAACATATATCCTGGAGCACATCTTACCTTCCAAATAGGTACCCTGCTAACTGCCCATTCCCCAACTCCTGTCACCCCCAACCCACCACTGTGCCAATGTATGCAGCCCCAAGAATGCCTGCCTATAGCTATGTGCCCCCTCAGTGGTCACCCCACAAACATTTGCAGATAGAGCTGTGTAGTCACATCATGGAGGTTCCACAGCTGGTGCTGCAGGCCTCATGTCTCCAACCAGGACTTTGTTCTTTATGCGCTAGTATGTATGCTTAGTCACTCAGTCGTGTCCGACTCTTTGCGACCCCATGGACTGTAGCCCACCAGGCTCCTCTGTCCATGGGATTCTCCAAGTAAGAATACTGGAGTGGGTTGCCATTCGCTTCTCCAGGGGTTAATGCTCTAGACAATTAGCTAAACACTACTATGGCTGACCCAGCAGGTCCCAGCGCACTCAGTCTCCAATTGACTCTGTGGGTTGGTCTTAAAGCAAATCCTGTTTGGTGGGCTATCAGGCAATTTTTTAGCTATCTGTAATTAAACAAAGGGAGTATTAATCTCTTCTGAAGCATATCTAGTTGAATGCATGTTAAAAAAAACAAAGCTCATGTAATTTATCCACAGTGACTGATGAAGAATCATCACATGCAAAGCTCAAAAGTATGGAAAAATATTTTACAACTTGTATCACTAATGACTGTCATAATATATGCAAAGTCTTAAAAAAGAGACTGTGTGAGTAAGAATATCAAGTACAATTGTGTGTGGTATGGGAGAGACCTTATAAGTACAAGTCAGTAAAGAGACAGCAAACATACATAGATGATTGATAGCTAGATGGACAGCTAGGTATGTAGGTATGTACAAAGGAAGATAAATATATGATTGATAGAAAAGACAGATAGATTCATCCAAACATGCACACATATAGAAAGGACATTAATAGGCAGAAGCCAATAAAAAAGAAAGAAAAACTTAGAAATGGATGGAAAGAATGATTTAAAAAGAGGATACTAAAAGAGCATAAAAGGAGAATGGAAGGGGAAAAGTTAGAGACAGAGGAGGAAAGGAAAGAAGGAGGAAAGAGGAAAGAAGGAATTAAGGAAGGTAGAGGGTGAAGCACGAAGGGAGAGGATGGGAAAAGAACATTATTGAATAAGAAAGAAATGAGAGAAGAAAGGAAATATGAAGGGGGCAAGAGAGTGGGGAGGGAAGAAAGAATCAAAGAAGGGAAGTTGCTAAGTCACTTCAGTCATGTCTGACTCTGTGCGACCCCATAGACGGCAGCCTATTAGCCACCCCCCCCCCCCCCCCGCCGTCCCTGGGATTCTCCAGGCAAGAACACTGGAGTGGGTTGCCATTTCCTTCCCCAGTGCATGAAAGTGAAAGGTGAAAGTGAAGTCACTCAGTCATGTCCAACTTAGTGACCCCATGGACTGCCGCCTACCAGGCTCCTCCATCCATGGAATTCTCCAGGCAAGAGTACTGGAGTGGGGTGCCATTGCCTTCTCCAAAAGAAGGGAAGGGGACAGATAAAAAGAAGACCGAGGCAGGAAAGAAACAGAGGTTATGGAGTCCCTAGGAAAAAGAGTAAAATCAAAAGAGAAAAAATGTGAGTGTGAGATGAGAGTGATACATGGATTCGACCCCTGATCTGGGAGGATCCCACATGCTGTGGAGCAACTAAGCCTGTTTGCCACAACTACTGAGCCTGTGATCTAGAGCCCACAAGCTGCAGCTGCTGAAGCCCGCATGCCCAAGAGCTCGTGCTCTACAATAAGAGAAGCCACCACAATGAGAAGCCTGCACACCACAACTAGATGGTAGCCTTCACTTGCCACAACTAGAGAAAAGCCCACACAGCAGTGAAGACCCAGCACACCAAAAATAAATACATAAATTTTTTTTGAAGAGAGAGAAGAAAAGAAGGGAAGAGAGAGAAAGAAGTTGTTTAAAAAGGAAAATAAGAAATATCATTACAAAAAATTTAAGAGAGAGAAAATAAAATAAGTTCTAAAAGGAGGAACCAATAAAGAATGCATAGAACAAGAATGACAGAATAAAATACAATGGAAGTAAAGAGAATGGAGGGAAAGAGGGAGAAAAGAAAATTAAGACTTTTGAAAGGATGAGGGAGCTTCCAGTTCAAGATGGCAGAGTAGAGGACATGCGCTCATCTCCTCCTGCAAGAGCACCAAAATTACAACTAGCTGTTGAACAACCATTGACAGGAGGATGCTGGAACCCATCAAAAAAAGATACCCTACTTCCAAAGACAAGAAGAAACTGCAATGACATGGTAGGAGGGGCGCAATCATAATAAAATCAAATCCCATACCTGCCAAGTGGGCAGCCCACAGACTGGAGAACAATAATACCAAAGAAGTTCTCCCACTGTTGTGAAAGTTCTGAGCCCCATATAAGGCTTCCTAGCCTGGGGATCCCGCAAAGGGACTGAGACTCCCCAGGGAATCTAACCTTGAAGGCCAGTGGGATTGGATTACAGTACTTCCACAGGACTGGGGGAAACAGAGACTCCACTCTAGGAGGACATGAACAAAATCTTGCACAGGCCAAGACCCAGGAGAAAGGAACAGTGATCCCACAGGAGACTGAACCAGACCTGCCTGCTAGTACTGAGAGTCTCCTGTGGAGGCATGGGCCGGCAGTGGTTCACTGCTGTACTAGCAGCAGCAGTCCTGGAAGGTGCCCCTTGGTGTAAGTCTTCTTGCAGGTCGCCATTAACCCTGCCATAGAGCCTGTAGACCCCAGGGCTGGGTCTTGCATGCTAAGTCACTTCAGTCGTGTCCAACTCTTTGAGACCCTATGGACTGTAGCCCAGCAGACTCCTCTGTCCATGAGATTCTCTAGGCAAGAATACTGAAGTGGGTTGCCATGCTCTCCTCTAGGGGCTCTTCCTGAACCAGGGACTGAACCTGTATCTCTTATGTCTCCTGCATTGGCAGGCAGGATCTTTACCACTAGGGCCACCTGGGAACCCCTAGGGAGGGAGGGAGTGCAACTCCATCCATTGGCAGATAATTGGATTAAAGCTTTACTGAACATGGCCCACCAGAGCAAGACCCAGTTTTTCCCACTGCCAGTCTCTCCCATCAGGAAACTTACACAACTCCCCTAGCTTCATCCACCAGAAGACAGAAGAAGCAAGAAGAGAACAATCCTGCAGCTGCCAGAATGAAAACCACATCACAGAAGTTAATCAAAATAAAAATGCAGAGAGTTATGTCCCAGATGAAGGGACAAGATAAAAGCTGAAGTGGAGATAGGCAACCTCCCACATAAAGGATTCAGACTAATGATAGTGAAGATGATCCAGGAATTCAGAAAAAGAATGGAGAAGATGCAAGAAATGTTTATCAAAGACATAGAAGAACTAAAGAACAACAACAAAAAAAAAAAAAAAACATGAACAATACAGTAGAAGCAATCAGTAACAGAATAATTGAGGCAGAATGGATAAGTAACCTGGAAGACAGAATGGTAGAAATCACTGCCACAAAACAGACTATAGAAAAAAAAGAATGAAAAAAAAAAAAAAAAACAGCCTAAGAGACCTCTGGAACAACATTAAACACACCAACATTCACATTATAGGGGTCCCAGAAGAAGACAGATGGAAAGGACCCGAGAAAATATTTGAAGAGATAATAGCTGAAAGCTCCTCAAACGTGGGAAAGGAAATAGTCAACCAAGTCCAGGAAGCACAGAGTCCCAGGGAGGATAAACACAAAGAGGAACACACCAAGACATAATAATGAAACTGACAAAAATTAAAGACAGATAAAATATTAAAAGCAACAAGGGAAAAACGACAAATAAACAAGGGAACTCCCATAACATTATCAACTGATTTCTCAACAGCAACTCTACAAGCCAGAAGGGAACAGCATGATATTAAAGTGATGAAAGGGAAGAACCTACAACCAAAACTCTACCTAGCAAGACTCTCCTTCAGATTTGATGGAGAAATCAAAAGCTGTCCAGACAAGCAAAGTTAAGAGAATTCAGCACCACCAAACCAGCTTTACAAGAAATGCTAAAGGAACTTCTCTAGGCAGGAAACACACAAGAAGGAAAAGACCTACATGAAATAAACCCCAAACAATTAAGGAAATGGCAATAGTATCATATATACTGATAATTACTTTAAATGTAAATGGATTAAGTCCACCAAACAAAAGACATAGACTGGCTGGGTGGATGAGAACATGTGCATATATACACTTCTACTTACCACATCACTCTACTTAACCCCCCAAATTGTATGTAATTATTTTATATTGCTAGGACAATCATGTTTCCATTATGGCTTGCAATTGTAATTATCTTTTATTTTTTGTCTATTGATTGTGGAAACTGATGAACATCTTTACTATTGTGGTTCAGTTTAGTCGCTGAGTTGTGTCCAACTCTTTGCAACCCCATGAATCCCTGTCCATCACCAACTCCCAGAGTTCACCCAAACTCATGTGCATCCAGTCGGTGATGCCATCCAGCCACCTCTCCTCTATCGTCCCCTTCTCCTCCTGCCCCCAATCCCTCCCAGCATCAGGGTATTTCCCAATGAGTCAACTCTTCGCATGAGGTGGCCAAAGTATTGGAGTTTCAGCCTCAGCATCAGTCCTTCCAGTGAACACCCAGGACTGGTCTCCTTTAGGATGGACTGGTTGGATCTCCTTGCAGTCCAAGGGACTCTCAAGAGTCTTCGCCAACACCACAGTTCAAAAGTATCAATTCTTCAGCGCTCAGCTTTCTTCACAGTCCAACTCTCACATCCATACATGACCATTGGAAAAACCATAGCCTTGACTAGACGAACCTTTGTTGGCAAAGTGATATCTCTGCTTTTGAATATGCTATCTAGGTTGGTCATAACTTTTCTTCCAAGGAGTAAGCGACTTTTAATTTCGTGGCTGCAGTCACCATCTACAGTTATTTTGGAGGCCCCCCAAAATAAAGTCTGACACTGTTTCCACTGTTTCCCCTTCTACTTCCCATGAAGTGATGGGACCAGATGCCATGATCTTCGTTTTCTGAATGTTGAGCTTTAAGCCAACTTTTTCACTCTCCTCTTTCACTTTGATCAAGAGGCTTTTTAGTTCCTCTTCACTTTCTGCCGTTAAGGGTGGTGTCATCTGCATATCTGAGGTTATTGATATTTCTCCCAGCAATCTTGATTCCAGCTTGTGCTTCTTGGTTACCTAACTGTTATTCACTTAATACCAATGTATCATGATTGGTCAACAGAAAATAATGAAGTTCTACATCACTAAAACTACCATTTAATAGAAAAACCTGTAATCGCTTTTTAAAATCCAGATGCACATCAGAATTATCTTGGAATTTTTTGAAAAATACAAATGCCCAGGTATTGCTTTTTTTCTCCAGAGCTCCAGATGTGTTTCTAATGAGCAGCTATTTTTGAAAGCAACTGGACTATATGATGATCTTTTACTTTTATCTAATTTGTTTCACTTTTTGTTTCATGTTTAGTGTTCCCATGTCATTTAGTTTATGTTTTCCAATTTCTCTTATTTTTTGATGTTCTTTCTCAAGCCTTTATCAAGTATAGTAGAAAAGTATATATATATATATATATATATATAGTATGGATAATATATATATATATTTAGAAGGCTTATGAATTTTTGCCTAGCTAAAAAGTTTATGACATTTATGGCATTCTACTTGTTTGACTTAGTATGAATAGAATGCTAGATTTCTAATTTATACATTCACTCAGAAGTTTGATATAGTTCCATGTATTTTGCATCTGGTATTCCTGCTAAAAGTCTAGAAAGTTTATCACCTTAGTGATTTTTTTAAAAAATTGAATGAGGCTTGAAACTTCTAGTCCAATTCTGAGAATATAAAGAAATACTATGTTGTAAAAGAAAAAAAAAACAGAAAATTAACATGTGATACAGTTATTAAATATAGACTTTGTTCAAATTTCACACGCAAAAAAAAGAGTGGATATATGTATAACTGATTCACTTTGCTGTACACTTGACACTAACACAACATTGTAAATCAACCCTATTCCAATACATAAAATCTTTTTAAAAGGGATGAGGCTAGGAAAAAATATGAAATAAAAAACAAAATGTGAGTGAGAGATGCTGAGGAGATGAAAAAGATATGTAGATAAAATTAAGTATAATTGAAGGCATGGAGAGAAAGAGATCTGAAAGAAATCAGTTTAAAATGGTAAAATACTGATACATTGATTGATGACAATCAGATGACAGGTTGATAGATAGATATTCATAAAGGAGAAACCAGTAGTAGTAAGACAGGACAAATAATACAGAAAATGAGAGAAGAAAAAGTTTTTTTCAAAGAAGACAGTAGAAGAAGAAAGGAAGAATCAAATTCTTTAAAGGATGAGTCAGGGAAAAGAATGGCATACAGAAGGAGAAGGGATGTAAGAGTGTGATGGAGGATCAGTAGGAAAACCAAGTACAACTGTGTGAGGTGTGAATAGTTAAAAGTAGAAGGCAATAAATGTAACATAAAGCTAAATGACTGATACCCATGTAGATAGCCAGCTAGATAGGTAGGAAATTTAGGTAGAAAAAAGTTTTTTATAGGAGAAGGCAGTTGTAAGGACAAGAATGTATAAAGAAAGAGAGAGGAAAGGAAAGAAAAAAGTTTTAGGAGTAGTAATAGAAGAGGGAGTGGGGAGGAAGGAAAGGGGAAGGAGGGAAAACAAATGAAAGAGGACAAAAGGGGGGAAGGGTGGTAGCGTGGATGATGAAAGGAGGTAGGTGGAAGAAATAAGACATGAGGAAAGGGAGGAGGGACAGGAAGGAAAGAGAGAGGAGGGGCTTCCCTAGTGGTCCAGTGGCTAAGACTCTGAGCTCCCAATGCAGGGGGCCTGGGTTCCATCCCTCTAGGTAGGTAGAACTTTAAAAGGACAGTTAAGGACAGTTAAGACAGTGTAAAGAAAGGAGAGAAGAATGGGGGTTCTGGGGGCGGGGAGAAAGAGAACTTTCAAAAGAAGCCAGTATAAAAGCTTAAGAAGGAAGAAGAGGGACTCCCTGATGGTCCAATGGTTAAGACTCTGCACTGCCAATGGCAGGGGGCCTGGGTTTGATCCCTGGTCAGGGAACTAGATTCCACATACCATAACTAAGACCTAACCAAATACACAAATATTTTAATAATAATAATAATAAAATTAATTTAACTTTAAAGAGAAATAGTGATGAAAAGAAAAACATTTACAAATAGGAAACAATGGAAAAAGAATGGAAGAAGAGTGGAAAGAGGGAAATAGGGAAGGAATGGAAGAAGGAAAGAGGAGAGAAAAGGGATGACAGAAGGGAGAGATAAAAATAGAGGAGGAAAGACAGAGAAAGGGACAATGAATGAAGCAGAGCTAGAAGGGACAGAAAAAAAGCTTTTAAAGAAAGACAAAAAGAAGAGGCAAGATCAAAAGGAAGTGGGAGAAAAGAGAAGTTTAAAATGATAAGCCTGTAGAAAGTGTAAAATATAAAAGAAATGAAACAGTGTGAAGGGCTTGGAAAGGATGCATTAATAAGAAAATCAAGCACAATTATGGACAGTGGGGAAAGAGGGGAAAGAAATCTAAAAAGAAGCCAGTTAAAATGTTTCAGTGATATAAGATTCATGGATGAATTGACAGGAGGGTAGGTTGATAAGTAGGAAAGTATATAAAATATAAATAGATAGAACCATAGATAGGTAATTGATAGATGATGGATGGTTGGATGGATAGATAGGTCTTATTTTTAAAAAGAGAACCCAGTTTCTAAAAGTCAGTATTATTATACAGAGTGAAGTAAGCCAGAAAGAAAAACACCAATACAGTATACTAACGCATATATATGGAATTTAGAAAGATGGTAATAATAACCCTGTATGCGAAATAGCAAAAGAGACACAGATGTATAGAACAGTCTTTTGGACTCTGTGGGAGAGGGAGAGGGTAGGATGATTTGGGAGAATGGCATTGAGACATTTATAAAAGTCAGTACAAAGTCAGTACATACATATACACAATGGAGTATTACTCAGCCATTTAAAAGAATACATTTGAATCAGTTCTAATGAGGTGGATGAAACTGGAGCCTATTATACCGAGTGAAGTAAGCCAGAAAGAAAAACACCAATACAGTATACTAACACATATATGTGGAATTTAGAAAGATGGTAATGATAACTCTGTGTGCAAAATAGCAAAAGAGATGCAGATGTATAGAACAGTCTTTTAGACTCTGTGGGAGAGGGAGAGGGTAGGATGATTTGGGAGAATGGCATTGAAACATGTATATTATCATATGTGAAATGAATCGGCAGTCCAGGTTCCATGCATGATACAGGATGCTCGGGGCTGGTGCACTGGGATGACCCAGAGGGATGGTACAGGGAGGGAGGAGGGAGGGGGGTGCAGGATGGGGAACACGTGTACACCCGTGGCAGATTCATGTTGATGTATGGCAACACCAATACAATATTGTAAAGTAATTAGCCTCCAATTAAAGATGGCTGGATGGCATCACTGACTCAATGGACGTGAATCTGAGTGAACTCCGGGAGTTGGTGATGGACAGGGAGGCCTGGTGTGCTGCGATTCATGGGGTCGCAAAGAGTCGGACACGACTGAGCGACTGAACTGAACTGAAAATAAATAAATTTATATTAAAAAAAGTCAGTACATAAAAGATAGAAAAAGAGAAAAGGAAAGAAGTTAAAAAATATTTTCAAAGGGGCCAGTACACAGAGAATAAAAGAAAAAGGGAAGATGGACAGGACAGGATAGGATAGGGTAAAGTAGGAAAGGGAAACAGGAAGGCAGGGAGGCTGCATGCAGACAGGCACAGAGAAGAAAGAAATACAGAAAGGGAACAAGAAAATGATGAACAGAAATCAAATAACAGAAGGAAAGAATGAAGGAAGAGAGGAAGACATATGAAAGCAAAAAAGAGGAGAGGCTTCAAATGGAATAAATTACAAGAAAATGTAAAATAGAGAAAAATCCGAGAATGAGAGACAGAAAGGAAAGAAAAAAGGAGAGTCGGAGACAGAAAGAAAGGAAGAATGTCTCACGGGCCAAAAAGTTTTAAAAGTAGGAGCCAATTTAAGAGTGATTGACAGCTGGATATAGAGCCAGCCAGCTAGGTAGGTAGATAGGTAGAACAGATTTTTAAAGGAGAAACCAGTAGTAAAGATAATAGCAAAATGTATAAAGAAAGGGAGAAGGAAACAAATAAAATGTTTTGCAAAAGGAGTAGTATAAACAAAGCAAAAGAAGAATGGAAGGAAGGAGGAAGGGAAGAAAGAAGGAAATGGGAGAGAGAAGGGGGGAGAGGAAGGAGACAGGAATGGACAGAAGAAGAGAGAAGCAAACAAAAGAGGATGAACGAGCAAGCGTGGGTGGATGGATGGAGAGAAGAAAGGAGGAGGTGGGGGCAAGGAAGAAAGACATGAGGAAAGGGTGAAGGGGCAGTGGACAGTAAGAGGGGAAGAAGGGATGAAGTGAGGGAAGGGAGGGGAAGACATGCATGCAGGCGGGGAAAGAAGAGAGAGAGACCATGAAAGAAATGGAGTGAAGAGAAGACAAAGAAAGAGGAGACAGAGGAGGCAGGAAGGAGGGAAGAAGAAAGGGAGGGTGTAGGGAGCGAGGAGAGAAAGCTCCAAAAAAGGAACTCAGCTAAAAACAAAGATGAATGGAGAACAGCTAGATAGTTTGGTAGGTTGATGGACAGATGGGTAAGTAGACGGGCTTTTTATGTGGAAGATCTAGTTTTTAAAAGTCAATATTAAAAATATAAGTGAAGAAGACAAACAGGTTTAAAAGAGGAAACCCAAAAAATGGATATAAGAGGAAGAGAGGGGGAAGGAAGTAAAGGAGAAGGAAGGAAAGGAAGAAGGAGGTCAGGAAGGCAGGAAGTAGGGGAGATAGGGAGGGAAGGAGGAAGGCAGCCAGGCAGTAAGTTTACAAAGGGTGAGACTTGCATGGTGGCTCAGTGGATAAGAATCCACCTGCCAATGCAGGGGACACAGGTTCGATCCCTGGTCCAGGAAGATCCCACATGCTGTGGAGCAACCAAGCTCATGTGCCACAACTACTGAGCCCACACTCTAGAGCCTGTGAGCTGCAATTATTGACGCTCTCATGCCCTAGAGTCTGGCTCTGCAATGAGAAGCCTGCCCACCGCAACTAGAGAGTAGGCCCTGTTTGCTGCAACTAGAGAAAACCTGCAAGCAGAAACAAAGATCCAGCACAACCAAAAATAAATAAAAATTTTAAAATAAAGGATGAGTCAGTAGGGAAGACAGCTAAAGAAGGGAAGAGAATGTAAGAGTGAAAATGTAGGAACCATTTTCCTACAAAAAACCTAAAACAGTTGTGTGGTGGGGGACAGATTGTAAAAGTAGGAGTCAGGAAAGCAAAGACAAAAATAAAGACAAAGAAAATGGTTGAAAGCTGAATAGGTAGGTAGGCAGTTATACAGATGATAGTTAAGTAGGTATATACTTTTAAAAGTGGAAGCCAGTAAGGAGGAATGCATGAAAAAGAGAATGAGAGAGTTAGCGCAGGAAGGAAAAAATAAAAGGGGAGCCAGCAGAAAGAGAGTAAAAGGAGGATAGGAGGAAGGAAGACAGGAGGGTGGGAAGGGTAAAGATAAAGAAGGAAGGAAGATAGGAAGCAAGGATGTTGGAACAGAAGTAAGAAATAATGAATAAAGAAAAGAGGTTTATAAATGATGAGTCAGTAGGGGAAAGTGAGAAATAGCAGAAAAAGACAATGTGAGAATGAGGGGGAGAACCAAAAAAACAAGTACAATTGTGTGTGATAGAGGGAGATGGGTTTAAAAAGTAGAAGTCAGTTTTTTAAAAAGAGAATACAATATAGATGGCTAGATGGCTCGGTAGGTAGAGGGAGAGGCAGGTACGGCAGATAGGTAGATAGATGACAGGTAGAAACATACGTACATACATCCACGCAGACATACATACACACATAGAACTGATTTGGAAAAGAAACCAGTGAAAAGTCAATATGTGAAAGGTAGAGAGTTGGAAAGAGAAGAAATGAAAAACTTTTTGTGGATCGCTAAATAGTAAAAAGAAAGAGAAAAGAGAGGACAGGAGACAAGATGTATGAGGGGGGACAAAAGAGAAGGGAAAAGAACCGGATAAGAAGTTTTAAGGGAAAGCAGAAAAGACTTCACTTTTAAAGAAATGAGCAGAGAATGGGTTCAAGAGAACTTTTAAAAAGGACCAGTCAGTAAACACAATGTGAGAGCGAGGAAGGAAGGAAAAGTTTGTGAAGGAAGAGTCAGTAACAAAAGCTCACGGTTCAGTTCAGTGAGATGAGGGTGTAACCTTCTGCCTCTGAGATAGTACATCACTTTAGCAGCCAGCTTTCTCCCTCCATCTTCGACTGTTAACTTCCCCTTCCAGTAGGAGGAAAGTTTCAGGTAGGCGTCTTAAACAGTGCCCACCTCAAATGCTTTTTGAAAAAGAAAACATAAAAGAACTTGATGTTCACAGTATTTCAGAGGTGAGAGGAGAATGAAGATGTCTGTTTCACATCTGAAATTGACTTATCATTGTAACAAAGACATCATGTTCTACCATGTCGACACCAAGGAATACACGTAACTCTAATGAAAACCCAATTAGCACACATATAGTTTAGAATCCTTTTGTCTATTTCTAAATGATTAGAAACAGGAACGGCAGTCACCTTTTTCACAAATCAGGTATATATATGTATGGTTGCCTCAGCCAGATTTTTGAGGCACAACCAAGAATTGTCATGGCCATTGTGGGGTCTCCAGCACATGGCCTCCAGGGTCTCTAGCACAGGTATTATGCTGGTCTGCATCCCCACACAAAGAAAAAGCCATGGTCTTCTTGAGCAGGACAGAGGGATGGAGTTTTTTTCCCTTTTGCCAGAAGACAGTTCTGCCCCCCGCCCAGTAGAGCTTTAACTATACAAGATAATATTATAAAAGTGATTGTCCTGCCTCCCCATCACATCTATCCTAAGGTTTCTTAACCTTGCCACTATTGGCATGTTGCACTGGATAATTATTATGGGGACTATCACGTGCATTGTATGTGTAGCATCATACGTGGCCCCTGTCCACTAGATGCCAGGAGAAATCCCTCTCCCTGATTTGTAACAACCAAAAATGTCTCCAGACATGTCCCAGTTCCATTGTCCTCTGGGGTACAAATTTGCCTCCCACTGAGACCCACTACATACCCTCTCCAGTTTCTCCCCATATACAGATCAGGATATGGTTCTCCCCCTAGAGGGCATAAAAGGATAAATAGAATCTATCTTGAATAACTTTGTCATCATCACTATTAAATTTTTTTTTATTTTAAGCTTCTTATCCAAAGATCAAGAAAGTGAGTGTCACTGCCGGTCACCAGAAGTCACACCAAGGACAAAAAAGTAATTGAAATAATTAGAAATACTAAAATAGTCATTTGTGCTTCTTTCCCAAAGGTGTTGTCTGGGGCAAGAGGTGTGGCTTAAGTTCTTACTCCTCTAAGTGTCAGCAGTATGGGCATCACTGAGGCACTTATTATAAAAGCACAGTCTCAGGCACTGCCCCACTACTGAATCAGAACCTGCATTTTCACAAGACCCCAGTGCATGGCACGCACATTGACTTTTGGGGAACACTGGCTTCCATAGCCCCGTGGAGGCAGAATAAAGTAAGGGTGCTTGGATGACTATTTGTCCTCTGCCTCCTCTGGTCTTCAGAGACATGCCCTTATCTTCACTGAGATAGTGCTTGGCCTGTCATCATTCTCAGTTAAATTGGCCATCCCTGCAATGACTCATTGTCTGGTCTCGCTGGGCTTAGTAGAACCCTCTGGATTTCCCACTCTACCTGAGTCCTGACGGCCTGCTCCATAACACTCTGGGAGGAGCCCTCTTACCCCCAGCCTAGTGACTCCCCTTGAGGAGCTTCCCAGCTAGACCCTCAGCCCTTTCTGGGCCATGTGTATACCACATGGGAACCAAGAGTGGCTTAAGAAAGCAAAACCTCAAGGGGAAATAGGGAGAGGTTGGTCAAATGGTACACATTTTCAGCTGTAAGATGAATAAGATCTGAGGATCTGATGTATAGCATGGTGACTATAGTTGAAAACACTGTATTGTATAATTGAAATTTACTAAGAACAACAACATGATAAATATGTGAGGTGATGGATGTGTTCATTAACTAAATGGGTGAAGGGGGAGAAATCCTTTCACAGTATACATATGTATCAAATCACCACAATGTACACTTTAGCTATCTTACAATTTTATGTGTCCATTATATAAGTCAGTAAAGCTGAAATGTTTTAAAACTGAAAGAAAAAGAAAGCAAAACCTCAGCGAGAGCCTTGCTCTGCCTGACCACACTGTATTACGAAGTTTGGGGTCCATGACCCCGGTGAAGAGGAAGAGTGAGAGTAGGGGTAGCCAAGGAAATCTCTTTCTAGAGTCTTAAACAGAGAGCTGAGCAATAGTTCTTCTTTTCTCTCCATTAACCTCAGTTATCTGAAGCACCAAGGCCCAAAGTAAGCACAATGTGAAGCCCTGTCTGATTTCTTTGGTCTCCAGTCACTCTCACCACCTTCCCATTTCCCACCATCTCTGAGCTGCTAAAGGAGTGGACATTTCTCCCCTAACTTTCCTAAAGTCATATCCTTTTTCTTCCTGAGCCCAGATAACTCTTATTTGGTAAGCTAAGGGTGTCTCCAGGACACTATGAAGAATTTCCTCAACTAAGTATTCTAGGATGTTTCTACACAAAAAGGAAGATAAAATTTAAGGAAATTCTTGAGACAGCTGCATGGCTTGCAAGGCATAATGTCTTGGTTGTGTCATCATTTGGTGGGATGACAGATACTGAATACTACCTGGGTGTTCATCATGGTACTTGTCCTGTTAAAAATTCTGACCTCTCCTTCCTTCCCTAGCTCTACCCCCAGGTAAGTGAAAGCCTATGAAAGATGAGGGTAGAGATCTTGTACTTAGTCAAAAGTGAAAAAGTAATATAAAATTTTAATAATAGCCCTGTTACATAATGGCTGTTTCTCATTTCTCAAGCCCCAAAAGTGAGGACAACAAAAGGTGGTCTCCAGACCTACATCTAGAAGGCATGATCACCATAAAAAAAGTGTAAAATATAGAAAAATATGTAATATATGTAATGTGACAACGTAATAAACTCGGGCAAAAGGCATAAACAAACATTTTACTGAAGATACACAGATGACAAATAAGCACACAAAACACTGTTTAATATCATTATTCCTTAGGGAAATACAAATCAAACCACAATGAGATACCACTACACACCCAGTAGAATGTCTAGTAGAATTTAAGTAACTGACCATACCAAGTATTTGCAAGGACTTGAAGCAACTAGAACAGTCTGACTTTGCAGGTGGAATGTAAAATGGTACAACCACTGTGGAAAACATTTTGGCAGCTCAAGTTAAACTACATCTGCCATGTGATTCAGTCATTTCACTCCTAGTTCGGTGCCCACAAGATATGAAAATATATGTTCAGATAAAGACTTGTACATCAATGTCCATAGCACATTATAGTCAAATCGGAAACAACCTCAATGCCCTTCAGCAGGCAAATGGATAAACTAGTGTATCCATACCATGGGATACTACTCAGAATAAAAAGGAATAAAGTATTAATACAGGCAACAATATTGATGAATATCAAAATATGCTGAATGAAGGAAGCCAGATCACCACCCTCCCCCTGACAAAAAAAGGGTAGTATAACCCCTGTTTGATTCCATTTATAGCAAACTCTAGAGAATGCAAACTAATTTATAATAAAGCAGATCAGTGATTGCCTGGGAGATAGGAGAAGAGAGAGGGATGAACTATAAGGGGGTACAAGGAAACTTTTAGGGATGATGTAAATGTTTACCTTGATTGTGGTGATGGTTTCAAGGGTTTATATATATATATATATACACACACACATATATATATGCCAAAGCCAGATGGTACATTTTAAATATGTTCAGTTTATTTTACTTCAGTTATAGTTCAATCAAGTTTAAAAATTAAATGATTTCTATTTCATTTGCCTATAGGACCATCCCAGCATTTGTATAGTTCTGTAAAGACTCCTGAAAGAAGATCAACCTTGTTGCATTCTCCACATGATGTACAGAGTAACACAACAGAACAAAAGGTAGAAAGCTGTATGTCTCAGGTGCTTTGTATTGGCCACTCATTTATCTGGTTAATTTTTCTTTCTAGGGGATATCCCCATTCACTGGGCATGGTACTGATTGGTTAGAAATAATGGAGTTCTACACAGATCTGAACCATCTTCCTGGTAGAGAAGGTTCTGAGTCAGCTTCATGCTAAATGTACCATGTAGTTGAGTAGAAACTAACAAATATTTGATGATGATAATGATGATGATGATGACGATAGCTAATGTTTATTGACAACGTGCTGCGGGCCAGGTCCTAGAAGAAGGTAGGGAAAGGTAGAAGGAAAGGAAAAGGGGGAAAGTAGGTGACATAGGATACAAAGATAGAAAAGACATCACTGCTCTTGGGGATGCGCTGTCCAGGGATCAGACCCATAAACAAAAGTCCTTACAGTCAAATGAGAGGAGACTTTTGCTTTGTATAAAATATGAAGCACAGAAAGTGTGGAGAAATAGCCCTGCCTAGAGAAATCTAAAAAAGCTTTATAAAAGGAGGGCTTCATTGAATTAGGTCTTGAAACCTGAGTGGGAAGTTTTCAGATGAGTAGATGTGAGGATGTAGTGAGGCAGTATTGCAGACAGGCTTACAGTGTTAAGTGAAAGCATGAAAGTTCAAGCCAGCAAAACCAGAGCAGTGGAACAGAAGAGACTGACATGACTGCTGAAGCCAGAACTTTGCATCCCTTGCTGAAGTAGGAATTCATTCTCTCAGTAGTAGAAAGCCATTGCCAGTTTTTGAGTAGGATGTGAGATAAGAATGATTTGGGTTTTAAAAGATACTCTAGTTGCAGTGTGAGATAGCTACATAGAGGAGATTAGAGGCAAGATCGTTTTGAGTCTATTGGGATAGTCCAGATAAAAATGATAGAGGCCTGAACTAAGGCTGTGACAATGAGGGTGAACCAGAGGCCACAGATTTAAGATATTTCAGAGTCAGAGTATGTCAGGATTTGGTGACTCAACAGATGTGTGGACCCAGAGAAAAGGAGATGACAACGATGGTGATGATTTAATTTTTGTGTGCAGGTTTTGTATGCTGTCATAGTGCTGAGGCCTACTTCTGTCTGAGAACTCATTATCCTCCATCATATTTGTCTGTCTTTTCTACTGGCTGATAAACTTCTTGAGGTCAGGAATTATGTATCTTAGTTCCAGGCAGTGTACTCAATAAACATTAGACTGGATTAAACTAGCCTTATCTGAAATAAACAGAACAATTCTATGCTTTTTGGAATGGAGCACTGGATTATTATTATTGGTTATAGGATTATTATACCTATAACCAAAATGTGGAAGACAGACAAGTAGTAAGTTTGAAAAGATAGGAAAAGATAGCGTACCTGGGTACAACATAAGCTTCATTTTAAACTAGTTAAAGTGAGGTATCTGTAAAAGATATCTAGTAAGAGGTTAATAATATGTATTAGCATTGAGACTAGCACCTAGTAGAGAGGTAGAGATGAGGGGAAGGGGGAGACAAGATACTGTATTATTCTGATTGCTTTAGAATCAGCAAAAGTGTCTTTTAGAAGAATAATTGCTAATTAATTTTTTTCTTGAATGTTAAACCATACAGAAAGATAGAGAAACAATTAGGACATCATGTCCTTCAAATGATGGAGGTAAGAAAATGCACAATATTTATAATTGCTCTGATATCTTTTGGTTAAATAATTCATTTTGTCATATAGTCTTCCAAGTTATGCTTTTTTCTCTGATTATAAAATCCATGATTAATTTTATAAAGGAAGATAGAAGAATTATTCATGGTTGTAAATATAAGCATCACATTTTTAAGTGATTGGTGGGAAAATAGGCCTTGTGGAATCGACAAGGTGTGAGGAAGTTAGAGTCTCTGCTGTGACTGCCTCTGTAAGTTCCTGACAATGAGGCCATTGGAGAGTCCCAGTGAAGAGAATTCTCCTCAGGAAGGTCTCTTTTACCATCTTTTCTCCCCAGACATAAAAATCCATCCTGTTTCCCATCTCCCAGGGCTGGACTAGAGATTAGCTAAGTCTCTGTTCGTCTCCATACAAGATTCCCACGCGTAACCTCCACATTTACTAAAAGTGCTGGGACATCTTCACCTGGGTGGCCCATGAGTACCTCAGATCCAACATGTGCAAAACCAAATTCATCCCCAAACCAGCGCTCTGTTCCTCCTAACTTTACTCAGGCACAAAACCTGAGTCATTTTTGACTCTTTGCTATTTGCTCCAGTCCAGTCTGCCTCCTTAAATTCTCTCATAACTTTCCCTTCCTTTCCATTCATGCTTCCTGTGGCATTAAGCACTGTAATAATTAGTCTCCAATCTCTTATTCTTGTTGATCTGTCCTACATTTTGCTGTGAATGTAACCTTCCTGAAATACAGCTTTGGACATATAATTCCTCTACCCAAAGTCCTCTGTTGTTCCCCTTTGATTACTGAATGAAGTGCAGAACAGTTTGTTCTAGGGCAGGGGAGTGGTGGGAAGTTTACCTGGCAAAGTAACTTAGAGCCAGGGAGTGCAGGTTTGTCCCTAACGGCAGCAGTGGGCCCCTGGAAGCTGGTAAGCAGGGGACTTCACAAAAAGGCATCTTATACTTGGAGATACTGCCTTAACTTCCATAAATAAATACATTCTTGATTATGGTAATTTTAGACTTTATGGCAGCCCAGCAAGGAGAACTGTATGATTTTTTCATATTTAAAGTTACCTCTTCTTTTCCCTAGAAATTACTACACTTCAGAGTCCTGGTGTTTCTGCGAAAACACCAAGTATCTGTAGATACTCTCTACAGGATACTTCAAAACAACAGGTAAGTAACTTTTCTTTTGTCCCAGATACACACAGAAACAATGATGTATAAAATGAGGATCAAGATTGACATAATACAATTTCATTCATTAAATGACAATTCAGAACAGTCTTCTTCCCTGACATTAACCATCCTATAGTAAGATTTTATTTTAAAACATTGAAATGCGAATCCACAGTAATAATCCTGTCACTTCAGACTTCCAGTGCTTATGGCTATCTGTTGTGTTAGTGTTGCCATACTCTAAGTGTAGGGACATATCAATAACAACTAGTAAGCTAACAAAAGAAAAATGGTGAGCCTGAGATTTTAAATGTGTTAAATAGATCCAAAATTTGAATACTTGTCTCAATTCTTAATAGAAATTACCAGAAACAATGTGAGTGTTCTCACTTAGCTCTTAGGTATGTAGGCTTCTTAAAAGATGAGCTTCAAGTCCATTCACACAGGAAGCAACATATTGAACTTTCGTGAATCGTTTCTCTTCTCATGCTGATGGGTTGTACAGTAACAGCCATACGGCCTCACCCTCTCCCCTTTGTGGTCAATGATCACTCAGTCGATGGTGGGAAATTGACAACAAACATTTAGGGCACAGCCTCTGGTCACAGCATCTGTCATCTCTGTGGGTCACCAATTGGTGATTCACTTTCAGACTCAAACCCACATCCTTGGCTCCGTTAGCACTGTATTAAATGACTCACCTGTTCTAAAAAGTTAACACATTTTCCTATATCCTATGTTAAATGCATAGTAAGTGACAGACTCAATTATATATAACTATTCAAATGTAACATGTTAGCCACAATATGCTTTTCTATATAAACAAATATTTATGAAAACACCTGCTATGTCCAGGGTGCTGTGCTACTGTATTAACATCCATAATCTGTATTCTCAGTATCTGAAGAAAGAATAGTAACTACCTTAAGACAGTATATTAGTTGCACATCAGGAGTTAATAACTTTTTTCACTTGCCTCACTATGCACGTATGCTAAGTCGCTTCAGTCGTGTCCAACTCTATGCGACCCTATGGACAGCAGCCCACCAGGCTCCTCTGTATACAGGATTCTCTGGGCAAAAAATACTGGAGTGGGTTGCCATTTCCTTCTCCATGCCTCACTATAGAGTCAGAAAAAAAAGTATTTTCTGAGTGTAGTATGGATGGCAAACTTAATACTATCAGTACATATGTTATCCCCAAAATAAGCAATAAACAAATTTAGACCATCTGTTTTTTAAGGCTTTAAAATGCATTGGACAATATGAGTAAGTCAAATTATCACAAATACCTAATCCGGTTTGAGAAATAGGATGACCACTTTTATCACAACAAAATCCAATGCTATTTTCCAGCTTATTTCAGCCATCCCATCAGTGTCAAGAAATGTACTTCTGGTAGCTTGTGTTCAGTTCTCAAGCCTAGGAAAAAACAAAGTCTACTCTGTTGGATTTCTCTTCCTGTATGATTACCTAAGCAGGTAGAGCTCTTGGCCAACTGAGAGATCCATATCCCACGTATGCAGAAAAGCTTCTCTGCCTTCCAGCTCCCTCACAGCATTCCCCCTGTACTTAGCTTTCTTTAAAACCCACACATACTCTTTTTAGCTATTCAACTGATCACCTTCCATGCTGGTCAGAGCACTCTTCAGTTAACTAATTTTAGCATATTAGGAATTCTGTAAGCCTTTGAATCATGTAAGTAATGGAAACCAAATAAAACATGTATATTTATGATAAATAGACTTCTAAAATCACTTTATTACATTTCTGTGAGACATAGGTGATGTTCAAATTGTTTGAAAACTTCTTTAAGGATTTTTTTTTTGTTTTCATTTTTCTTGTGGCACGTATAGGTGACATGTGCTGATTTGAATGGGGAAAAGGCAAGAAATCAAGCTTAAACTATGAGCCAGGTAAACATTATCAACAGCTATTAAGGAAATCCTGCAATCCATTAATACATTCAACTAACATTTACTAAGCTTTTGCTACACGCCATGCACTATACTAATTATTGAACAAAGTAGAGAAGCCATGGTTCCTACCCTGGATTTTACAGTGTAGTATAGAACAGTCATGCCAGTAATCACAACACAATATAATAAGTGCAATAAAGGAGGTAAATACAAAGTCCACTGGAAGCACAGGGGAGACAAGGAAGCTTTTACAGAAGATGCCACAGTTGAGCTCAGACATGAAGGATGAGAAAGAATTTTCTAAGCAGACAAATGGAAAGAGAACTTCCAGGAGAAAGGAATACATTTACCAAGATATATACATTAGAGCCTGTGGGCTTGTGGAAATGCAGATTTTTTTTCAGAATTGTTTTAGCTAAAAGTTCAAGTCAGAGAATTACAGAAGATGAAACTTGACTGGTAGATATCGGTTGGTCATTAAGATTCTGGTAAGCTGTGCCAGGAGATCTACCTTTTATCCTATTATCAAAGTACAACTATCGAAGAATATTGACAGGAACCTAATATGGTCAGAATTTGCCTTTTTTACCCACAGAGATAGAAAATGAACTTCTGGTTACCAACGGGGAAAGTGGGTTGGGGGGATGAATAAATTAGGAGTTTGGGATTAACAGGTACACACTACTATATATGAAGTAGGTATACAACAAGGACCTACTGCATAGCATGGGGAACTATATTCAATATCTTGTAATAACCTATAATGGAAAAGAATCTGAAAAGGGATGTATATATAACTGAATTATTTTGTTGTACACCTGAGATAAACACAACATTGTAAATTAATTATACTTCAAAAAATGACCCAAAAAGAAAGAAAGAATTTGCCTTTTCTAAAAAAGGAAAGCAGAATTAGAGGTGAGGAGACTTGAGACAATGAGACAATAAAAATAATAGCATATTGAACACTTACTATGTACCAGGTATGATGCTAAACTGTATTCTCTCATTTAACCCTCTGAACAACAAAACTATTTTACCTACCATTTTACATGTGAATAAACTAAGTCTCAGAATTGTAAATTATCATGCCCAAGATTTCACATAACATTGGCAAAGCCAGGTCTATCTTACTCAACCAATCCTAACCACAATACCACACTGCCCCTTCCTACAATTAAGAGGCTATTATAAGAGTCAAAGCCAGAAATGAGTCCTGAACAAAGTCAGTGGCAGTAAAGATGAAGAGCTGGCACAGATTTGACTCAGACGAAGAAAGGCAAATGGATGAGATCTGGCTACTGATTGAATATGGGAGAAGAATGAATTGAAGACAACACCCATATTTCTCGTACAGGCAACTTAATGGATTGTGGTGCCATTCAATAGATAGGCAATACAGAAAGATGAACAAGTTTGGAAGACAGATATTTAGTTCAGCTTTGACTATATTGAGTTTGAGGTGCCTGAGGGCATCCAAGTGGGACATCTAAGTGGAGCAGTCAAGGGGGCAGTTATAGGTATTGGTCTGGGATGCATGGGAGAAGAAATGAAAGGAACGCCTTATGTCAAACCCTATGGGAAATAATAAAAGCTGTTCCCATAAGGTTTGATATAAATGTTCTTTTTAAGGTAGGTTATACTTTCTCCTCTTTATTCCATCTTTGATCTAAGAGTTATCCTTAAGTATGTTTCTAAATTATCAAGAAATTCATATTTTCAGTCACATTTTTAAAGTTGATTCAGAGAATGTAGCCTGTAAATATTCGACACATTGAAGTTGTTGACGTTTTCTTTGTGGCCAAATATGTGATTGATATTTTGAAAGTGTTTCATAGACATACAAAAAATATATATTCTCTATTTAAAGGCTGTAAGGCTCTAAATGAATTTTAAATTCTATTTATTGATTATATTATTCAAATGTTATATGTCTTTACTGATTTTTTGGTCTACTATTTGCTGAATAACAAATCACCCTAAAACCTGGCAGCTTAAAAAAACATTATCTCACAGTTTCTGTGGTTAGGGATACAGAAACAACTTAGCTGGATGGTTCTGATTCAGGGGCTCTCATGAGGTTACAGTCAAGATGTCACCCAGGGCTGCTTCAGTCATCTAAAGTCTTGACTGGGACTGAAGAAGTCACTTCCAAGGTGGCTTACTCACATGGCTGTTGGCAGGAGGTCTCAGTTCCTCACCATGTGAGCATCTGCATACATCTCTGAGTATCCTCATGATATGGCATCTGGCTCCTCCCAGAGTGGGTGGTCCAAGAGAGAGGGGCTGAAGCCACACTATTTTTTTTTCACACTATATTTTATAACCTAGTCTCAGCACACTCTCACTTCCACTCTATTCATTGGAAGCAAATCCCTAAGTACAACCCACACTCAAGGGGGAAAAGAATTAACCCCCACCACTTGGAGAGAGTATTATCAAAGAATTTGTAGATGTATTTTAAAAACACCACAACAGTATTATCTTCACACTTATTTTTTCAAGTATGTGCACTATTAATTCCAGCTCCTTCCTTTCAAAACTGTACACACACAAACATACACTCACACACCAAAGAAACTTAAGAAAGTACACAGAATTGAAGTTAACTTTGATGCAGATCATTGGAATTCATTGAATATTCAAAATACATGTTATATTTATTGGGAGAACAACAGCTGTTCACCTTGACTTTGAACTGACTTAATTGGTAACATTACTTTTTATTATTCAAAGTATTCTGTTTGTCTAAGACTGTTTAGTCATGTATGTGCATGACTGATGGCCTTCCTCAATGGCTCAGAGGTAAAGAATCAGCCTGCAATGCAGGGGACACAAGTTCAATCCTTGAATTGGGAAGATCCCCTGGAGAAGGGCATGGCAACCCACTCCAGTATTCTTGCCTGGAGAATCCCATGGAGAGAGGAGCCTGGTGGGCTACAGTCCATCGGGTTGCACAGAGCTGGACACGACCGAAGCGACTTTACACACACACACATGCATAACTGACATACACCATCCCAGTATCCCTATGGACATATTCTACGCGAAGACTTGCTTCAGTATCATTATCCAGAAATAGTTTACTAAAATCCACTTATGGAACTTTGCTAGATGGCATACAAAGCATGTTAGTATTTAAGTGGGAAGAGATTGACAGGAAGACTAATGAACAAACACTGAGCCAACACATATGTTAAAGAATTAATTGAACAAATAAATGTTCTTGAGTGCTTACTATATGCCAGGCACTGTAAACTAGTACAATACAGCATCAGTTTGGTTCAGTTCATAGTAAGTCCTATAACAGAGGATGTATAGGGCTCTTCAAGAGCTTGACAGAGAACGCCTGTCTGTCTGGGCAGATATAAAGGAAGGCTCTCTGAAGAAGGTGACACAAGCTGAATAAATCCTAAAGGATGAGAAGTTTTAAAAAGGGACACGAGTTACAGGGGAAATAGTGAAGGCAGAGGAACTGTGTGTTGTTCAGTACTTCTGGAGGCAGAGAATATATGTAGAATGGTGACCATAGATGAGGCTGATGAGGTAGGCAGTCACCCCAAATCTTAAGGTATTTGATGCCTGTCTGGTAGTCCCTGGAGGATTTAAAGAGTGTTGACAGCAGGGAATGAAAGACCTATTAAGGGACTTCCCTGGTGGTCCAGTGGGTAAGACTCTGAGCTCCTAATACAGGAGGTTCAGGTTCAATCCCTGATCAGGGAACGAGATCCCACATGCTGTAACAAAAAAGTCCCATATGCCACAACAAAGATGGATGATCCTGAGGCTGCAACTAAGACCCAGCACAGCCAAATAAATAAATAAAAGTATTTTTTAAAAGAAGACCTATTAAGATATGTTAATTATAATTTTACAAGTAGCCTGTGAAGGATACCAACAAATAGTAATTTTCTTTTTCTCTCTGAAAATTCATCTGCAGCTCCTGGAGTCTCCTTTATTCATGACTCACCAATTAGGTAAGTATCTAAGAAAGCTAATAAAGGAATGTGTTATTTTAAATTAATATTTAAATAATTACACAAGAGTGCTGCTTGAATCCTCTACTCTTGTAGTTTTACTTGTCTGTAGTAAAACTCTCACCTTTTTGCAACCTCTCCGGACTAAGCTAAAACTGTAAAGTAGCCAAAGTTAATCATTCATGCTCTTCCAGTTCCTTCTCTGATCTCACTTTAGTCCTGGGCTCTCCTCATAGGCAATACTTTGACTCCCCGTTCACGTAGCACTACTACTTCTGGGATGTGGATCTGTTCTTTTCCCCTGCCCCCACTCAAAAATGCATTACTTGTACCATTTGAGGTTATTAGTTTTCAAATGATGCTAAATTAGTTTACCATATAGTATTAATGATGTAATCTGTTACTCCCTAAGGATATTTGCATTTTCACCCAAAGTAAATCAATCTCTCATGATCTAAAATAAAGGTCAGTGGAGAAGTTTTTCTTTTGGCCTGGGGCCTTTCAGCTCTCAAACATTGGTGGCCACCCATTCTGCTGATGTCCTATTCCCCTCAAACTTGAATAATAGTTCATGCATATAAACTGATGTTTACATACATACCTGATGGAACATGCATACCTAATACTATCATCTTTTATAAACCCGCAACAAACCAAATTAGGTTCAGGATAATTTTTATAAATCCTAAACTCTGATGAATTGGTTAGGTAAAGGGAAGTAGTGTACGGTGGTAAATGGTGTTGATGTTCAGACCAGGCTTCTTAGAAAAGGATTTTGAGGTAGGAGTAATTGCAGTCAGTTTGATTTATGGAGAGCTCATGGGGTACAAGGATGCTGAAGGGAGGAAACTGACTAGCTCAGTATCAAGGTAGTTTCAAGAAATAAAGGTGTGAAAATGAAAGATAATTGAGATGCAAAAAAAAAAAAGAAATAAAGGTGAGAGAATGTGTGCATTATAGAGTGTTAATTCCTGCCTGCCTCTTCTTCCTGTCCCCACTATCATCCTAGACTACAGAACTACAGAATCACTTGAGTCTTTTCAACAGCAAATGTTTTTTGATAGCCCTTATTATAAAAATCAGCTAGATGAAGAGCTATGCACATGACCCAGAGCTGCTCTCTCATTCCTCATCAAATACACAAGTTAAATACCTTTAGCTGAGCCTAGACAGCTCCATAGCCAGAAACACAAGAAAACCACAGCTAAATACCATTTAAGGTATGGGCGTGCTGCCCATTTGGAATGGCCGCATCACCCGCTCTAGTGGTCCAACACCTCTATGTCTTTACCTTACAGCACAAGTAACGGAGCAGGTTTAGAGGCTTTTGCTTAGTCCTCTTGATCTGATGCTACCGCTCCGTCGCTCTCCTGAAGACTAAGCAGCTATGATGAGGGGCTCCGTAATTATAGAACTTCTTTCCATCACTTACCTTCCTCTCTCTTCCTCTTCCCTCCACCTCCTTATTCTCGATGGTTTTTTCTAATGCTAGCATAGACATACACTGTAAACTTCAGTTCAGTCAGTTCAGTACTCAGTCGTAGTCCTAACTCTTTGCAACCCCATGGACCGAGCCATGTCCACAGCGAGGACCTGTCCTGTCCACCATCTAACTCCAGACGTCCACCCAACCCATGTCCATGCAGAGCTTCGAAAGTCGTATTGCCAATACCATACCATCTCTCTTGCTGATCGTACCACCTATTTCCTCCTGGCCCTCAGCTCTTTCCTCAACATGCAGGGTCTTTTTCAAAATAAATCCAGTCTCGCATAAAGCCTCAGGTGGACAAATTAATCTTGAAGAGTTCAGGCTTCAAACATCAGTCCTTCAGTGAACAGCGCAGGACTGATACGTCGCATTTAGATCGGACTGTGTTGAATCTCCTTGCAGTCCCAATGGGAGTCTTCTCAAAAGAAATGATTTCTCCAACACCACACTCAAATAAGAGCATTCCATCACTTCATCGGTTTGCCACCTCTTTCTGTGACACAGTCCCCAATCTTCATCCAGCATCCACTCAACATCGACTCACAATGTAAAACCCATACGCCTTCAAGATACAGATGGAGCCTTGTTGGCAAAGTAGTATCTCTGCTTTTTAATTATGCGTCTAGGTTGGTCCATACACTTCCCCCCTCCCACGAGCAAAAGTGTCTTTTAATTTCATGGCTGCACGCTTCACTCATTCTCGCCTACAATCAACTTTGTTTGGAGCCGGCCCCTGAGAGATATAAAGTACTGGTACCATTGTTTCCACTGTTTTCCCGGCATCTATTTCCCATGAAGTGATGGACCACACCTTGATCCAGAAATTTTATTCGAAAGGTGAATATTGGGGCAAAACCATAAATATTCTACAAATGTCATTGACAATCAGTTTATTGCGCATTCATTTGAGAGGCCCAATGCCATGATCCACTTCTTTTACGTATATACTTGAGAACTGTTTGATCCTTTTGAAGCCAATTTCTTCACTCTTCAAGCTTTCTTTTCACTTTCATGCAAGAGGCTCTTCACTTTCCTTGCATACAGGTGGTGTCATCTGCATATCTGAGGTTATTGATCTCATTTCTACCCCCAATTCTTTATTTGCAGCTTGTGCTCTCCACAATTCGACAGCCTTGGAATTTTGCATGAGTATATAAAAAATGCATATTATGCCTTAAATAAAGCAGGGGACTCATTGCTAGTTGAACTATACCACTATACAGATACCTCCCTTTGAGACATACTCACATTTTCCTAATTGATACTCAATGACTTATGTTCGCATGTCTCAATGAGCTTCTAACATGTTGCTAAAATTGCTCTTACTGATAAGCTGCAATCCTCAGGTGTTCTCAAGAGGCAGAACGTTAAACCAACGTCAGGTGAGCACTTAATTAAAGATTAATCGAAAGTTAGGAACGCAAAATAATGTACTGCCTTGGACACAGCACTAATGTTCACCGCCCCAAGCTTGTAAAGATAAGAAAGATGTCGAACAGATCATCCATCTATTGAATGGAAGAATGATATGACACCCAAATGATATAACACAGATAATCTATAAGTTAACATTCCAAGGAAAAACTTTTCACGAGTATGAATAATAATGAAGACTGTGACATATATAGGAGTGACTACAAACGTTCATATTCAATTATAAGGAAAAATTTTCTGGGCTCAAATAGAGCAAAAAGTGGCAATTGTGGATTTTTCAAAAAACAGATATTAGAAGAGATACTTGAAAACTGCTCGATGAATGAGTAGCAATATTGTTATGTTAGCTTGTATACATTTGATTTGATTATTTCCTTGGGGGGCTGTTGACAATACCAGAAATTTGATTGATTGACGATTTTGTATGTGTTGTGTTTATCTAGTTAAGCGCCTAGCATTAAAATATTTAGTAATTGTGTGTTAAAGAGAAAGTAAGGCTGTGGAAAAATTGTAGCAATATGTTGCCCCAGTAAGCAATAGGGAATTCCGGCTTTGAAATGGACTGATAAATAATTATAAAGGAGCTTGATATGCAGTGCGAACAAATAGGACTTAAACTCAATCAGCTGACCCATATTTAGAGACGCTACCTTGTTTATGGCTTTAGAAATGAGATAGAGGTGCTAAATGTGAAATTTAAAAGGCGCAATAGAGAGATTACACCCTGGGGAGCAAACAACAAAGCATTCCTTAGTTTCAGTGAACCAGAAGGCTACCTTCTACCGTCTTGTTCAGGATGTCAAGTTTCCAGTTAGTACACTGAAGAGATCCTATGTGTTGAAGTCCGATCTTTGTGATTGCGCAGCCGTATGGAACTAGGCAGCATTATCGGCACAGGTGTTCCTTGTCCTGTTATTCACAAGCATCTGCAGCGTGAGTACGCTCTCTTTCCGGACGTCACGCATCGACACAAATTTCCCATATCTCTGATAATCGTCCCTGACCCTATCAGTGATGCTCATCTCGAGGGGAGTGCCACTCCTCCCTGTCATCGCAGGTGCCCTTTCCCTCCCTCCCCTGCACCAATACCCTCGTACTGAATATACAAATCGGGCCGGCTATTGGGTACATCGATAAAGGGCTCTTTTCAATGAGTCAATTCTTACATAAGGTGGCGCAAGACATTGGAGTTTGTCGCTTTAGCAATCATGTCCTTTGCCACATATAATCACCGCCACAAGGCGCTGGATTTTGCATCTTCAGGATGGATGGTTGGATCTTTCTTCAGCTCCATAGGGACTGATGGCAGTGCCCTAAGGAGTCATTCATCACTCACAACGTATGGCCTTTCAAAAGAATCAATGTACTTGGAGCTTGCATAACACAAATGTGCTGATGTTAGCTTAGCCCACTAGTTTCGGCTTCTTTACAAGTGTTGAGCCTTTCAGCATTGCCTATCACTTCGCGACTACTGGAAAATCATAGCCTTGGAAAGCAAACTTGCAGGTGAAGTCGACTCACGATCTGAGCCTTGCTCTGTTGTGGCTTGATCAGAGCAAAATGTAAAGTGATCTCGAGTGATTTTAATGATGCTGGTTAGGTGGGAGTGAAAATTTGCGTCGCAGTGCTGACCGTTCTACGAGCGAACCGTCTCCTTCCAGGAGTGAGCGAGTCTTAAAATTTTAATTTATGTCATGGCTAACTGAGGCATATCAACCATCTGCAGTGTTGGAGCTCCCAAATACTAAGTCAGACCACTGTTTGGGTGGCCCAACCCGACGTTCCATCTATTTGCCATAAGGGAATGGAACGGTATGCCGTATGTCTGGGAACGATTTTGCTCCCCGTGCACAATTCCCCGTTTTTAAGCTATCCCGCTCCAACTATGTTTTGCTGTTTTTTCTTTTTTATTTTGTTGTAAATTCCGCACTCCTAGATTAAATAGTGCTAATATTGTCAGTCCCAATAAATTGTTTTACCAGCTAGTGATGTATTTGCAAAGCTGGCTGTTATCTTCCGTCATTGAGTGCATCAAGTGGAAAGTGCTTGCCCCCAGTATATATTTTTTTAAGAGGTCTAAATGTGAGCGCAGCATATCTGGACTAATTAAGTAGCAGATATCAAACTCACAGTAGAAGTGTTCAACATTTAATATTAATACAAGTGAGTCTTTCTGTACATCATGGCAAGGCGGTAGTCGACCACATAGATGCTTTTAAGTCCCAGCTCATTTATGCAGGGTTAAAGAGATTAAATTCGTACGATTGAAGCGCTGAAAACTTACCTTGAGCTCAGCGCCTAAGTATTACTTGTCTGTAATAGATCATTTTAACCAGAGTGCTATTTTAAGAGTTGTACATTTAACCCAGATACTCATTGTTTTACGAAACGGCTCTATCCCTCAGTTCAGTTTAGTTTCAAGTATTCACGAATATAGTTAATCTACAGTTGATGGTCATTTTTTGTCCGACTCTTGACTGCATGCCGTGTCCCCAAGGTAGCTGGTTTGTTGCGCCGATAACCAGTACCCCTCTGAACCCTACCCCCTGTTATCTTATCTTTCATAACGCATTGATTGTGCCTGATTGATCAATACCACCATGAATCGCCAGCAGGCGCCAGGCCCTCCTTGTGCATCCACCGCAATTCCCAGGCGCTTACCCAAACCATGTTCATTGTGTCAGTGATGCCATCCACATGTCTCATCCTCTGTCGTCCTTCTCCTCCTGCCCAAATCCCTCCCACATCAAGGTCTTTCCAATGGTCACTCTTCTCATTGAGGTGGCCAAGTAATTTGGAAGTTTCAGCTTTAGCTCAAGTCCTTCCAATGAACA